>NC_086444.1:1166926625-1167226625 GCF_028390025.1 Pseudophryne corroboree
AATTTTTTTAACTTTTTTATACTTTACGATCTACGTGGACTACAACAGGGAATGGTAACCTTGCCCGAAGCATGGCGAGCGGACACGGTGCCCTAATTGGGGTTCCCGGTCACTCTACGAAGAAAACGACACCAATTTATTTATTTTTTTAAACCCTCATGTCAACCTTTTGTTGTGTCGACCTATTTTAGCTGTCGACCTAAGTGTGGTCGACTCTATGATCCACACCCCTCATGTGACGTTGTCAGTATCCACAAACACTGCTGGTAAATGAAGTTAAAGTCATGAGACGCACAGTCAATATTCTCATGCCAACAATGATATCTATCCCTACTTGTAGCATCACGTACTGCGCAAGTTTCTCTATAATATTGTCAGTTCGGATTTTTGTATTCACGTATTTATATATTTAGGTATCTTTGTGTCATATTGTGTTCTTTTCCATATTTTATTAGCATTTAATATTAAAAGCTACATTTTAAACAGTATCTTTTTATATAACAAGAGTGACCCACAAAAAAAAAAAAAAAGAGTCTACTTTCCCCTCTTTCTTAAACATCTGTAACCCTGAGTCTAGGGGAGCACCACTGGCATTCACACGATACATACCTCCCACCAGTGGGTAAAATCACACCTATTTGATGAGGTGGGCAGATTACTAAGAATTATAAGACGGTCATAGGATTTACCACATCTCCACAATTGGGTGCCATTAGCTAAACCAGCGCATCCACCAAACCCCCTATATCCAGAGGGGAATACAGCAGACAACAGCCAGGAGGATACCAGAAGTAAGCGGTTCCGGATGCTGGTGTAGTACGCACAGTAAAGCCCACTCAGATCTGTGAAGGAGGAGGACCCAGAATGCAGATTGTCACCGTCTGGCAGATTAAAGTCACCCAGGCATTTGTATTCACTTTCTATTCTGGTATTGATTTCAAATGCTCAGGTTCTCTGCACCACTAAGTATTAACATTACCAGTAGTTGTGTCTGACTGTCAAGTTCTATTATATGAAAAAGATAAGAGAGGGGATGAGTCAGTGTGTATCTTTTCAAATATAAATCTCCATCTCACAAGCAGATAGGTTGGGTAAAAAAAAAAAAAAAAAAAGTCCATCAATGTATTTATCGGTTGATCAAACAGCCCATGACAACCATGTAATACTGCAACCACCAAGTAACAGAGCTGGTATACAATGCATCCGCCAATCTGACCTATACAGGATATAGACCCTGTCTTCACCGGTGTATGTCTTTCGGTAGATGCTAGATTCAAGTGGCCTAAGGGACCTTTTACGTCAGGGGGAGGAGGCACAACACAAGGGGGAGGAGCTAGGCCAGCCGGATAGTTCCTCTACTATCCACGCCACCAACTATTACCTTTAGTAATCAGGTGGCGAATGAAGCGGAGCGAGCCACCGAGCCCGAAGCGTGGCGAGCGTACTTTTCGGGTACCCTGTTCGGCTGTAGCTCCTCCCCCTGGTGACGTGTCTCCTCCCTTAGTGACGTCAGAAGGTCCCTTCTCCCACTCCGATTTAGAACCAACCATCTCCTTCCCAACCACGCCAAGCACTGAGCCGCCACCGGCTGCATCCACTGTACCAGAGAACCGCAGGGATGCAACTACAACAGACCACACCTTACCCAGCTGATTCTTCATGCTCATAAGCACGGAGTTCATCTGAGCCTTCGAAGCGTAGAGTTTGTTTACCGCCCGCTTGGACTGCACCACCTCCTTGGCCAATATCACACATGCTTCGCGGTTTCCTTTCTTTGCCGTGTCCTTTATAGAGTGCTTGACTTTTTCCTGCTCTCTCTGGATATCTAGAATAAAAACAGTGTCACGTAACTATCCCCAGTAATAATATAAATACATACTTTATAATCAACAGCCATCCCGACTACATACAAACATACAATTCCTGCAGCAATAAGAAAAAGACACTTTGTATGACCTCATGTACACACATGTACAGACGTGTCCTCATACATCCTTGCTGCAGTCACGCCAAACAGCCCTTCTTGGCACTCCAGGTCGCGTGAGTGGGGCTTCTAGTGTTGGGCGTCTTTTTGCTGAAAATGCATCATAATCGCAACACAGTATGACTAGGATGGACGAGGAGACTGTGCTGTGTCATGTGATATTTGACACCTCCATATCTGTGTGCGACCAAGTCTCTGAATATGTACACAAAGTGCTACAATGTAGCATCCGCAGCTTTTTTCCAATGCAAGTTCTGTTCTGCTACATACACAGACTCAGTCACACACAATATACAAGTCAAGTGTCTTATCAAATTACGTGCCAGTCTCCTCGTGCTTCCTAGTCACACTATATTGTGACTAAGACGCATCTTTGGCAAAAAACAGACGACTGGCACTAGCAAAGATGCGCGGGACCTGGCGGCTCACTCACGCTTCAAATAAGAGAGGCGGGGATGGAGCGGCATTAGTTACTGTTGTAACGGCATTGGAAACAGGCCAACGGCCTCGCAACCTGAATTTGTCCCAGACTTGTGGGATCTCGTAAGCAAACAAAAACCCACAAGTCCGGTCGTAACGTAAGTGTGACCGCCGGCATACCGACAGCTGGGCGAGCGCAAATGAGCCCCTTGCGGGGTCGTGGACCCCCAAGCGGGAGAAAAGCGGTTGGTATGCCGGCGGTTGGGATTCTGTGGCCGGTATGGTGGTCGTCGGGATCCTGGCCGCCGGCAACCTGAAGACCACCCTTACAAGCCAGCTATAATTTCACTTTAACTTCGTGCAACTGCTCAGATATGGAGCAGAAGTCATCCCACAGTGGGAATAATCTCTATATGTGTAGAAGCATTGATTATTTCTCCCATGTGTAGTTTTAGTGGTCTATTAGTAACCCGGATTGGTGAGGTCTAGGCATGCATGTCCTTCAATGCAGAGCAGCACTCCTTGGTCACTTTCTGATAACGAGTACGACAGAACATTCTCAGGTCAGTAATGTTTGACAGTCTCGTGGACACTCTTGGAGGCTGGGTGGGGGCTGAGCTCTATGTTTAGTGTTTTGTACTAAATTATTTTTTTAAAACCATAACCGCCTGAGATATATTCATTTTTCTTTTAAGTTCTCCGTACATCTCTCAGAACACCAGGGGAACCCTGAAACGCGTCGCCCTGCAGAACAGAGGATGATTACGTCACTTAGTGTAAATGTATCAATGAAGCGGATTGGATGGCACAGCGATCAGTGTTGACAACACATCTGCACTCAACCTGTTGAAGGTGATGAGCCCATAAGAAATGATTTATGGTAGAAGCAGTTTCTAGGGAGCAGCTGAGGCCCCAATTAAAGTTCTGCCAACTCAGGGAAGAGTGGTTGGAAAGAAAGGAAAAAAATTAGCAGAGTTTATTAAATATACATAGGTGAATATGGATGGTCAGGTAGCACAGTGGTAAGCATTTCATCATTGCTGCCTTGTACCCCTGGGTTCCATTCTGACTTATGGTACCATGATCTTCACAAGGTGCGAGTTTCCTCCTGTAGTCCCAATACATATACTGGTGATAGGTAAATAGGTTTCTGGATTTGTCGTATGCATTTGAGTTGGGGCGAGGTGCTGGGAAATTAGATTGCAAGCTCCTGTGAATGAATTATCGGAGTATGGAACACCTTGGCATTGTACAAATAAAACAATAAAAATGTTGGCGAAGTAATAAGTTGTGCATACAAAAGAAACCATATAGGGCGGTAATAGGGTTTGGTTACAGAAAGAAGAAACCACTGACTTTGAACTCATTAATTTCTTAGTGTATCTATATCAGACAGCTGCAAACAATGACGGATTGATTTCCTATTAGGAGAGGAGGCAGGTTCTTGGGTCAGAATGGCGGCTCGGGAGGGACATTTATGTTACATCACCACCTTAAGTGCTGATAAACCAGTTTCTAACAGCTGAGGTGAGCAATAATGCTATTTATAGTGTATACACGGCAGCCAGTCACAAGATCTGTGTCCAACAATCTTATCAATGAGCTCATTTATCAGGGAGGAGGTAAAGCACTATAGAGGAGTAATACTTCTGGAAGCAGATTTCACTTATATTGTATGACCACGTTATCAGGTATCTCTCTATAATGAGTTGTTTCCTCAGACGTTTTGAAAAATAAAATAAAAAATTAAATAATGAAGATTCTGCCACAATTTATGTGCAACTGTCAAGCAAATGGCAGCAGCGGGTGAATGAGCTCTGGGGCATATAGCAGCGCAGGAGGAAGGGCCTGAAAATTAAATCGGGGTTTCTCAATTGTTGGTCATAGTACCCCAAAGGTGCAATAGTCAGATTTAATAGGCTGGGGGCACACCTAAAAATGTATCTGTCCGATCTGTCTGGTGGACACAAAAATCTGGTATGTACTTTAGAACGTATTTGGTTCTGATAAGGTCCGGGAAATACTATACAGCCTAAAGTGGGTTGGGTTCGGGTGACCGTCAGTTGGGTGCCCGCCAGTTACCACACAGACGCGGGATCCCGCTGCGCTCGCCCCGCAGCGGGCTTGGTGGCTCGCTACAGGTTCTATTACTACTCTTTGGGTGTTGTGGACACCCATGAGTGGGAATAGTCCCTGTTGGTCGGCATGCCGACCGATGGGTTATTCAGCGTTTCGGGATCCCGGCGTCAGTATTGTAACCGGCGGTTGGGTCACATAACCGCATCTCCTAAAGATATGGGGAAGGATGTAATGAAGTCCGCGTTGGCCGGAGGTGCGGCTTCTCGGCCGAACGCAGACATTTTTTCAAAGCGGCATCCATGTACAAGGCAAAACTACGCCTTGTAAATGATTGCTGCTTTAAAAAAACGTCCGCGTTTCGGCTGGGGACTCGTACCTCCGGCCAACTCTGACTTCACTACATCCGGCTCATAGTCTACACACATTGGAGACTGGTTCAATGGCATAGAAACATTTCATACACACGATCACTTATATTACTAACTGAACGATGCAGCACAAATGTATCCGCCAGACATGGATTTATTTATTATTTATTTATTACCAGTTATTTATATAGCGCACACATATTCCGCTGCGCTGTACAGAGAATATTTGCCCATTCACATCTGTCCCTGCCCCAGTGGAGCTTACAATCTATATTCCCCTATCACATGAACACACAAACACATTCACGCTAGGGTTAATTTTGTTGGGAGCCAATTAACCTACCAGTATATTTTTGGATTGTGGGAGGAAACCGGAGTACCCAGAGGAAACCCACACAAGTATGGGGAGAATATACAAACTCCACACAGTTAGGACCATGTTGGGAATTGAACCCATGACCTCAGTGCTGTGAGGCAGTAATGCTAACCATTACACCGTCCGTACAGCCCATACATGAGGGATATAAGCATTACACAGCAGCAGCACCAGGATTACTACATTACCCTGTAATCATCTGTAATTCTGTGTATTCACATGAACAGTGATGGTGACGACAGGGGACAAAAAACGTATATTATACAAAATCTGCCCTATGGAAAAGCACTGTGGTACATGGGTACAGTGACAAACCTGATATCTCAGCAATCACCCCTATCACTGACACACACAGCGCAACTGCACTGTGGTAATAACTTATCCAGATAATTAAACCTAAAAACATCCTATAAAAGGATAATACAGGCCTTGCGGTCAGGCAGCCTCACCTCTTATTTGTCTGTCAATCATACGCATTTCTTTCCGGATTTTAAGTGACCATTCATTCACCTGGAAAAGAGACAAGCAGCTTGTTAGAGTGTATCCAGCCAATAACATGTCAACGTAGAACGGCCGAGGCCACGTCTGCGTGCAGGGGAGACGTGCTGCTAATTACTTTTACACCGCTGGCTGGGAGACACCTAAGCTGCACAGGACTCTTGTGGAGGAGAAGAGAGAATGTCAGAGATAAATGTCATATTGGAATTGGATTGTATAAAACGGGTGCCTTTTACACCATGGGGTCGGGGGTCGGGGAGGGGGGGGAAATATTTTTATTATTATTTTTGCCATCTGTAAGCAATTCTGTTTGCACCTTCCAGGGGTGGGGAGTAGACTTCCGGCCAAAGGCAAGCTATTGGGTACCCAAACGCAGTGCGCACAGTACTTTGTGCTGATTCAGCCAGTTTAAACGTCTACACCTGGTGCATTTGGGCGCGACATGCACGATAAGTAACCCGCGTCCTCACATCAGTACCTATGTGCTGTAGGAGACCCTGCTCTTTACACTTTCAGTCTGTGGTTTGCTGCCTCTGCTCCAGTCATGTGTCTGTCACATGACACTGCACCAATCACACGAGTCCCTGCCTGCCATAAGACCACACACAGCTGCTGAAATACTTGGTGCCGCTATGAACATTCTGATCATCCGATTGGCTGCATCCTTCTCTAATCCCACTTGCTTCCAAAAATAATGGGAATACATGGATGTGCAGGGAATGAAGACGGATAGCAAGCTGGTGCACTGACTCCACAAAACAACACTATTGGAATGATGCATTATTATTATTATTTTGATGATGATGAGGATGATGATTTGGAACTGCCTTTATGCCACGTGAATTTGTGGTCACATTTTGTGGTCACATTTACTCATAGACCCCGTTTCCAGTATATGTAAACCAATATGTGTCAGCCATTTCCACAGATGTCCAGTAATTGCTATGCTTGGGGCAGTCTGTGTGCGATACCTAGTGTGCTAGGAGGCAGAGTATTGTCATGTTCTCTGACATTCTCTAATGAGACCCTCAATCCTAACAAGAAACCAAATAAAGAGAATCCAGGACTCAGAGAAGAGGATTTAACGCAGGTATAAAAATATGTCCTGTTTTTGTCATTCATTCTGTGAGGAACACTGGATACATGGGGCATACCCCAAAAGCTGACCCTAAGAGAGGGAACGTTGACAGATGACAGAGTGCAGCAACTAACATGCGACGCTGACATCTTCAGCTGCCGAAGTATCAGATCCACAAAATAGAAACTCTACAATCAGGTGGCCGCCCCAGCACACAGCTGCCCAGCAGACATCCACAGCCACTCTCACCCACCAAACGCGACCTTATATTTTCAATGGCAGGTCGTCTGAAATGATAACCTGGCAAAATGACCATGGTAATTCCCCTGGCTTGATAGAAAAGTGCTGTAAAGGCTGCCAGCAACAGGGCATGGTCCCCGGGAGCTATCGGAGGATGTATAGAGCGTCAATTTCACCTGAAATGTGGTCTGAAAATGGGACGCAGTGATTTCTAAAGAAATAACAGCGCTTTTTTTTCCCCTCGCACCTCGAACGCAAGTCTGATTTTTTCCTAAAATAGTTAATTTTAGCAAAAAAATCACCGGGACTTGCTCTGGAACTCTGGAAGTTTCCAATTACCCAGGTATTCTGAAGCAGCAGTAATATGTGTGTGACCTACATTTCCCAGCAGCCCCCACCCAGGTGCAAAGACGGAAGGGAGGCCACCGGACCGGTGAGTTTGGTTATATTTTTCTCTTTTTTCAATGCTGAAAACCACTTAAATGGACACTGCGGGTATCGTGAGCGCGCATAACCACAGTAATCCAAAATTGTGTATAAGGGTTTTTTTTGCGGGCGAAAACTCTCACCCAACTGAATTCTCCTGTATATAGGCCCTCATTCTAAGTTGATCGCTCGCTAGCTGCTTTTAGCAGCAGTGCACACGCTAGGCCGCCGCCCTCTGGGAGTGTATTTTAGCAGAACTGCTCGGAAAGATTTTCATGCCGTTTCTGAGTAGCTCCAAACTTACTCCTACCTTGCGATCATTTCAGTCTGTTTAGTTCCTGCTTTGACGTCATAAACACGCCCTGCGTTCGGCCAGCCACTCCCCCGTTTCTCCAGCCACTCCTGCGTTTTTACCTGACACGCCTGCGTTTTTTAGCACACTCCCGGAAAACGGTCAGTTACCTCCCAGAAACACCCACTTTTCCTGTCAATCACTCAACGATCAGCAGAGCGACTAAAAAGCGTCGCTCGACCTTGTGTAAAACTGCATAGTTTTGTGTGAAAGTACATCGCACGTGCGTACTGCGGCCCGTACGCATGCGCAGAAATGCCGATTTTTAGCCTGATCGCTGCGCTGCGAACAACGGCAGCTAGCAATCAACTCGGAATGACCCCCCATAGTGACATGTTATAAACAGCGAAAAAATGATAAAAACGAAAAACCCGGAGCTCAATATCGTAAAAATGTAAAAACAAGTTTAATAATACACAATGATATATACATAAAACTATTAATAAATATCCAACTGGTAATCAGAAGAGAGGAATTTGTTTTAGATACAAATGTAATGTTTTACATGTTTGCCTTTTTTCACACAACAGATATCAATACAATATTCCAATTTGTTCCAAACACACTGGAGCATGCCCTCGTCAGTACTCACAACAGCTGCTGTGATGCGTTGCTTCAGACCATTTACACTTAAGGTGGGTACACACTAGCGGATATATCGCGGGTCCCTCGGCCAGTGTGTACGGCCGGTATGTCTGTGAACTCCGTCGTTCACAGACATATCGCGTCGGCCCTGCAGCACAGCCGACGGCCAATATATCTACCGATATATTGGCGCACTGCTGTGGGTGTACGGGCGACCAGCCGCCCGCCCGTACACATGCTGCGGCGGGCGGCAGTGATAAACCGCTGAACTGGGCGGGCGGGTGTACACGTCCGCCCAGTTCATGTTGTCAGTTCCCGACGGATCGGGCAATGTGTATGCACAGCACACTGCCCGATCCGTCCATATATATATCTGCCGATCAATTGATCGGCAGATATATCTATCAGTGTGTACCCACCTTAACATGAAGTGGAGAAACAAGAGGGGGAAAAAAATAATAATAAAAATCACAGCTGGGATGAAAGTTTTCACAACTGCAGCGGTTCGTGATGTCAGCATCGCGTGAGCGGCCGTTGCGTCATATAAGCAAAAGGGCTGCTACGTCGGTAGAGGGGGCTGTTTGTGCGCTAGAATTAGCAAAAACAAACACCGTTACTGTTGTACTGCGGCATTTTAGAACACGATACGGGAAACCTCCACCTGCAGAGCAGGCCATCTACGACTGGAGCAAGACATTTACGAACACCAGTTGTTTATGCAAAGGGAAACGTTCTGAGAGGCACCTGTGTCAGAGGAACAAGTGCCTTGTGTCCGTGAGATCTTTGTTCCTCCACCGCCTGTAAGTGTAAACCATCTGAAGCAACACATCACAGCAGCTGTTGTGTTGACGAGGACATGCTCCGATGTGTTTGGAACAAATTGGATAGTCGTATTGATATCTGTCATGTGACAAAAGGCTCACACATAGACGATTTGTAGTACCCCTTTCACACCGCACAAATAATCCAATATATTGCCGGGTCGACGCGGGTCTAGGTGCGGTGTAAAAGGGGTATGTACCGATTTCCCGGAATGCCTGACCCGATACTTCAACCCGGGAGTAAAGCAGTGTGAACGGGTTCCGGGTCGACCCATTCACACTATAGGGAGAGGTGGCCCTAGAGGTATAGGCAGAGATTGGATATGATCTTCTCTCCAGGAGACACCTCCGCACACGTCACAACCAGGCAATTTGCAGGGTTGGTGCCGCCTGTCTGAAAGGGGTCACAAGTGGGTCGCACCCGGGATGGATCCGTGTACAAGTCCCGAGCGTGACCTGCTTTATGCGATGTAGAAGCGGTATTGCTTAGTCATAGACACTTACAGACATATAATACATATCCATGTAAGTATTGTGACTATATCAATAATACTTTGGTTTATATAAAACGTTGAAAGTGTCTATTTATTTTATAGTAACCCCGTATACACAGTATTTACTGACATGGCATAGACAGGGCAGAGTGACAGATGTATACTGTGTATAGTGACATGGTATAGACAGGGCAGAGTGACAGATGTATACTGTGTATAGTGACATGGTATAGACAGGGCAGAGTGACAGATGTATAGTGACATGGTATAGACAGGGCAGAGTGACAGATGTATACTGTGTATAGTGACATGGTATAGACAGGGCAGAGTGACAGATGTATACTGTGTATAGTGACATGGTATAGACAGGGCAGAGTGACAGATGTATACTGTGTATAGTGACATGGTATAGACAGGGCAGAGTGACAGATGTATACTGTGTATAGTGACATGGTATAGACAGGGCAGAGTGACAGATGTATACTGTGTATAGTGACATGGTATAGACAGGGCAGAGTGACAGATGTATACTGTGTATAGTGACATGGTATAGACAGGGCAGAGTGACAGATGTATACTGTGTATAGTGACATGGTATAGACAGGGCAGAGTGACAGATGTATACTGTGTATAGTGACATGGTATAGACAGGGCAGAGTGACAGATGTATACTGTGTATAGTGACATGGTATGGACAGGGCAGAGTGACAGATGTATACTGTGTATAGTGACATGGTATAGACAGGGCAGAGTGACAGATGTATACTGTGTATAGTGACATGGTATAGACAGGGCAGAGTGACAGATGTATACTGTGTATAGTGACATGGTATAGACAGGGCAGAGTGACAGATGTATACTGTGTATAGTGACATGGTATAGACAGGGCAGAGTGACAGATGTATACTGTGTATAGTGACATGGTATAGACAGGGCAGAGTGACAGATGTATAGTGACATGGTATAGACAGGGCAGAGTGACAGATGTATACTGTGTATAGTGACATGGTATAGACAGGGCAGAGTGACAGATGTATACTGTGTATAGTGACATGGTATAGACAGGGCAGAGTGACAGATGTATACTGTGTATAGTGACATGGTATAGACAGGGCAGAGTGACAGATGTATACTGTGTATAGTGACATGGTACAGACAGGGCAGAGTGACAGATGTATACTGTGTATAGTGACATGGTACAGACAGGGCAGAGTGACAGATGTATACTGTGTATAGTGACATGGTATAGACAGGGCAGAGTGACAGATGTATACTGTGTATAGTGACATGGTATAGACAGGGCAGAGTGACAGATGTATACTGTGTATAGTGACATGGTATAGACAGGGCAGAGTGACAGATGTATACTGTGTATAGTGACATGGTATAGACAGGGCTGAGTGACAGATGTATACTGTGTATAGTGACATGGTATAGACAGGGCAGAGTGACAGATGTATACTGTGTATAGTGACATGGTATAGACAGGGCAGAGTGACAGATGTATACAGTATTTAGTGACATGGCATAGACAGGGCAGAGTGACAGATGTATACTGTGTACAGTGACATGGTATAGACAGAGCAGAGTGACAGATGTATACTGTGTACAGTGACATGGTACAGACAGGGCAGAGTGACAGATGTATACTGTGTACAGTGACATGGTATAGACAGGGCAGAGTGATATAGATATATACTGTGTATAGTGACATGGCATAGACAGGGCAGAGTGATATAGATATATACTGTGTATAGTGACATGGTATAGACAGGGCAGAGTGACAGATGTAAACTGTGTATAGTGACATGGTATAGACAGGGCAGAGTGACAGATGTATACTGTGTATAGTGACATGGTATAGACAGGGCAGAGTGACAGATGTATACTGTGTATAGTGACATGGTATAGACAGGGCAGAGTGACAGATGTATACTGTGTATAGTGACATGGTACAGACAGAGCAGAGTGACAGATATACTGTGTATAGTGACAGATATACACTGTGTATAGTGACATGGTATAGACAGGGCAGTGACAGATATACTGTGTATAGTGACATGGTACAGACAGAGCAGAGTGACAGATATACTGTGTATAGTGACAGATATACACTGTGTATAGTGACATGGTATAGACAGGGCAGTGACATAGATATACTGTGTACAGTGACATGGTATCGCCAGAGCAGAGTGACATAGATATATACTGTGGACAGTGACATGGTATCGCCAGAGCAGAGTGACAGATATATACTGTGGACAGTGACATGGTATAGACAGGGCAGAGTGATATAGATATATACTGTGTATAGTGACATGGTATAGACAGGGCAGAGTGATATAGATATATACTGTGTATAGTGACATGGTATAGACAGGGCAGAGTGATATAGATATATACTGTGTATAGTGACATGGTATAGACAGGGCAGAGTGATATAGATATATACTGTGTATAGTGACATGGTATAGACAGGGCAGAGTGATATAGATATATACTGTGTATAGTGACATGGTATAGACAGGGCAGAGTGATATAGATATATACTGTGTATAGTGACATGGTATAGACAGGGCAGAGTGATATAGATATATACTGTGTATAGTGACATGGTATAGACAGGGCAGAGTGATATCGATATATACTGTGTATAGTGACATGGTATAGACAGGGCAGAGTGATATAGATATATACTGTGTATAGTGACATGGTATAGACAGGGCAGAGTGATATAGATATATACTGTGTATAGTGACATGGTATAGACAGGGCAGAGTGATATAGATATATACTGTGTATAGTGACATGGTATAGACAGGGCAGAGTGATATAGATATATACTGTGTATAGTGACATGGTATAGACAGGGCAGAGTGATATAGATATATACTGTGTATAGTGACATGGTATAGACAGGGCAGAGTGATATAGATATATACTGTGTACAGTGACATGGTATCGCCAGAGCAGAGTGACAGATATATACTGTGGACAGTGACATGGTATAGACAGGGCAGAGTGATATAGATATATACTGTGTATAGTGACATGGTATAGACAGGGCAGAGTGATATAGATATATACTGTGTATAGTGACATGGTATAGACAGGGCAGAGTGATATAGATATATACTGTGTATAGTGACATGGTATAGACAGGGCAGAGTGATATAGATATATACTGTGTACAGTGACATGGTATCGCCAGAGCAGAGTGACAGATATATACTGTGGACAGTGACATGGTATAGACAGGGCAGAGTGATATAGATATATACTGTGTATTGTAAGATGTTATAGAAAGGGCAGAGTGGCATAGATACAGGTAATCAGAGGCCACCTCCAGCCTCACTCACCAGCTCTTTGGGCGGCCTCTCTTGCGTTTTCCCGAACAGTCCCATTTCTACCTGCCCGACACACAGACCCCGTCCCTGTGTACTCCTCTCCCCGCACCACTTCCCGTGTTAGCGGCTTCCGGCTTCCAGCGGACTCTTCCCATTGGGCGCTGTACTTCCGCCCTCACTGTGATTAGTGTGGGCTCGCTGCCAGGAGAAGGGCGTTGATACAGCTGAGACTCTTATGTTGCCAGGAGAAGGGCGGGGTTCTAGCTGTTAGCTTTATTCTGCCAGGGGAAAGGCGGGGCTCCTGCTATGACTCTTATGTTGCCAGGAGAAGGGCATGGCTCTACGTGTTGATATTTCACTGCCAGTAGTAGGATAGGGCTTCCGCAGTGGATATTATGCTGGCTATGAGAAGGCTGGGGCACCAGCTATAGGAATTACTTTGCCACGAGAAGGGCAGGGCACCAGCTGTAGGAATTACTTTGCCAGGAGAAGGGCAGGGCTCCAGCTGTGGGTATTTTGATGCAAGGAGAAAGGTAGGGATCCATCTGTAGGTATTATGCTGCCAGGAAAAGGGCAGGGCTCCAGCAGTGGGCATTATACTGCCAGGAGATGGGGGGGGGTCCAGCTGTGGTTATTATGCTGCCAAGAGAAGGGCGGGGCTCCAGCTGGGAGTATTACCCTGGCCAGGAGAAGGGCGGGCCCCAGCCATGGGAATTAGTCTGCCAGGAGAAGGGCAGGCCCCAGGTATGGGTATTACGATGCTAGGAGAAAGGCGGGGCTCCAGCTGCGGGCATTATGCTGCCGGGAGAAGGGCGGGGCTCCAGCTGTGGTTATTATGCTGCTAGGAGAAGGGCTAAAGTCTAAAGGTGTGTACACACGGTGAGATTTCGGCTATGCCCGATTCTCACTATGCGATTGGGACTGTGGTCGGTATCGCAGGCCTAAATGACTGTGCTTGCGATACTGGCTACGTGCGATTTTGGCTGTCAATTTTGACTATACTTTTATACTAGATTGCCAAAATTGATTTGCCTGCACAGTTTATCTAGGCTTGCGATACCGACCTCGCGGGACCGCGCATCGGTATCGCAAGGTGACTTTCACCTTGCGATCTGCACTAACTTTCCTTGCGATTTTGACCATATAGTCAAAATCTCAAGCAAAAATCTCACCATGTGTACACACCTTAGAAGTGAAATGTACAGTAGTGAGCCATAATAAAATCTCTGTCCTGGTGTCAATTCACTCATTTGAATGATCATAGATACAGTATAAATGAGGCTGGAACAAGCTGCAGCAACATTTTAGGAGAAAACTGGAGGTTTTAATGAAATCAGTGTGTGGTCAAAAAGTGATGGTGAAGGTTTATTTGTGTTCTTTAAATCCCTACCATTAGTTGGGTCAAATATTTGTCTAAGCTGCCCCTCCACTTAACCAAGGGTACGAGGCATACTTGCCAAATAGTAACAATCTCCCTGACTCCCTGAAGAGTCTAGCATTCTCCCTGATTGCACCACACCCCTATTATGTAGCTGTTATATTCTTTGGGGGGAGGGGGAAGGAAATCAGAAATATATACATCAGCGCCATTACTTTTATTGGTTGTAAGGCACAATGATCCCTATGGCTACATGCATTTTCAAAGAAGGTTTCTCATGGCCACTTATATAGAACCACTTATAAAACACAATACACGAGTAAGCCCTGAAAACACTGTGTTTTCATCAAGTACCGTAGAAACATAGAATATAACATCAGATAAGAACCACTTGGCCTAAAACTTCTAAAAAAGAAACTGTAGATGTAGCCCATAGCAACGAATCATGTTATAGCTATCGTCCACTAGTCAGTACCACATCTACAGGGCCGGTTCTACACCTTGTGGCGCCCAGTGTGAAAGTTTCCACTGGCACCCGAACCCCCACGCGGCAAAACAGTTAGTGCGCGCAAAAAAATAGGGGCGTGGCTTCATAGTGGAGTGGCGTGGCCACAATTATGCTCCCAGTAGCTGTGCCCCCACCCAGATTTGCCCCAAGTAGTTGTGCCCCCCAGTTGATTTGCCCCCCAGTAGATATGCCCCCTGTAGCTGTGCACCCTGTAGATATGCCCCCTGTAGCTGTGCCCCCAGTAGATATGCCCCCTGTAGCTGTGCCCCCAGTAGATTTGCCCCAGTAGTTGTGCCCCCTATAGCTATGCCCCCAATAGATTTGCTCCCAGTAGTTGTGCCCAGTTGCTGTGCCCGCAGTAGTTGTGCCCCCTGTTGCTTTGCCCCAGTAGTTGTGCCCCCTGTTGTTTTGCCCACAGTAGTTGTGTCCCCTGTTGCTTTGCCCCCAGTAGTTGTGCCCCTTTTCTTTGCCCCCAGTAGTTGCGCCCCCTCTTTCTTTGCCCCCAGTAGTTGTGACCCATTTCTTTGCCCTCAGTAGTTGTGCCCCCTCTTTCTTTGCCCCCAGTAGTTGTGGCCCCTGTCGCCGCTTACAAACACACACACACAAAAATAAAAAAACAATACTTACCACTGCCACGCTACTGCTGCTGCTGCTCCGTCTCTGACCGCCGGCTCCTCTCTATGGGAGAGACGTCATGTGACGTCTCTCCCATAGCAGCTCCGCACAGACACTAGAGGTCAATACTGACCTCTAGTGTCTGTCCATGAAGCCCACTGCGTCTGCTGCAGCCGTGGAGCGGGGTGCGGGTAGGCGGCGGTGACCGCGGCCGCGCCCCCAGGCCGCGGCGCCCCGGGCGAAGGCACTGCTTGCCCGCACGAAGAACCGCTCCTGCACATCTACTATATTTTTAAAAGTTTTACTGTATCCACCCCTTAGTCCCCAGTCTGTAGCATGTGATTGGAACTCCCGCTCCATCTAATTTCCTTGTCAGCAAAGTAACTAGTGTGAATGAGTAGGGAGGGGAAGAACACAATGGGGTATAATTGGCTGCAAAATTTTAGCAGCAAACATGAATGCAGCTATTGTGCCCAATTTTGGATGAATGCGGCTGTGCGCTGTTACGATTAATAAAACATTTCTGATTGCCTAATTAATCATTAGGTGGTTGTCACAGGGGTACTGAACCAAGGGCCTAATTGAGACCTGATCGCAGCAGCAAATATTTTTCTCTAATGGGCAAAACCATGTGCAGTGCAGGTGGTGGTGGTGGTGGTGGTGGTGGGGGAGGGGGTTTGGGCAGATATAACATTTGCAGAGAGAGTTAGATTTGGGTGGGGTGTGTTCAAACTGAAATCTAAATTGCAGTGTAAAAATAAAGCAGCCAGTATTTACCCTGCACAGAAACAATATAACCCCCCCAAATCTAAAGGGCCCTACACACTGGGCGACGGCAGCAATTTGGACGATGAACTATCTGAATGATGATCGTTATCGTTTAAATTATTTTGCAATGCAAAACAACGCGAAACCAACAATGAACGACCGCGCATCGTTCATCGTTGATGCCTACACACTAAACGATATAAACAATAAAATTATATTTTGTTCATTTCTGAGCGATAACGTTCATATCGCCAGTCACCATCGCCCAGTGTGTAAGACCCTTAACTCTCCCTGCACAAGTTACATCTGCCCCCCCTGCAGTGCAACATGGTTTTGCCCATTAGAAAAAAAGTTTGCTGTTGCAAAATAGGCCCCAAGTTCCGACATTTTAGTCTTAAAACAGCAATTCCCCCAAATTTGTACGTGCTCTGAAGCTGCAAGAAAAAAGCTGTGGTAAATGCTATTGAAATTACCGAGTGTAAAATTCTCGCATCTAAATTGAATGGGAAAAACCTTGTGGCCGGCTGCTTTTTTACATGCTGTGGGACAAAATTAACACGGCAGATTGAATATTCCCCATTGTATTGGGAAACATGTTTTGTGTCCCATTCGTCCTTTACCAGTGCTGGTATAAAGCCCCGTGACCTCATACAGCAGATGATGAAACCAAGTTACCGGACTCCCTGCGGTGAACAAAACCTCCCGCCACACCCTGGGCCAGATGTACTAAACCATGAAAAGTGATAAATTGCACGGGGATAATGTACCAACCAACCAGCTCCATACTGTCATTTTTCAAACCCAGCCTGTAACATGGCAGTCAGGAGCTGATTGCCTGGTACTTTATCACCATTAAGTTAAGCACTCTTCAAGGTTAGTACATTTTCTCTGTGTAGTGCCTTGTGACCTCTTCCTCACCCTGGGATTTAGGGGGACTCGTACTAAGGGGGTAATTCCAAGTTGACCGCAGCAGGAAATCTTTTAGCAGTTGGGCAAAACCACGTGCACTGCAGGGGAGGCAGATATAACATGTGCAGAGAGAGTTAGATTTGGGTGGGTTATTTTGTTTCTGTGCAGGGTAAATACTGGTTGCTTTATTTTTACACTGCAATTTAGACTGCAGATTGAACACACCACACCCAAATCTAACTCTCTCTGCACATGTTAAATCTGCCTCCCCTGCAATGCACATGGTTTTGCCCAACTGCTAAAAAATTTCCTGCTGCGATCAACTTGGAATTACCCCCTAAGCAGTGATAAGAGTGGAGAAGTGAGCCAGTGGAGAAGTTGCTCATGGCAATCAATCAGCTGCTCTGTGTAATTTTATAGTATGCAAATGATAAATGTTACGTCAATGCTGATTGGTTGCCATGGGCAACTTCTCCACTGGCTCATTTCTCCACTTTTATCACTGCTTAGTACATGTCCCCCTTAATCTCTGGGCATGTTCAGGGACATCCACCTGGCCTTCACCTTGTGGGTAGTGTGGGTCCCCAGTTTGGTTCCCTGCCTTAGCTGCCTAGGCTGTGTACCCAAAACCCATACATCCTAATGCTATTGACATCACTAATGCTGCTTCCACTAATCTTCTTGCCCTTTCCACCTCCTTTGGACTTTCTCAATGGACCTCCACCCCTACTCACATTCTCGGCCACTCCCTCAACCTTGTCTTCACCCACCGATGTGATCTCTCTGATTTCTCAAACTCTTCCCTCCCTCTCTCTGACCACCATCTGCTTTTTTTCACCCTCTCATCCTCCGGTCTCCCCTCCATGCCCAGACACACCATCACCAGACGCAATCTCGGGTCTCTCGACCCCACTTTCATGTCCTCCCTCACGACTTTCTTCTCTCCTCTTTCCACTATGACCTGTCCCAACCAGGCAGCCTCCATCTATAACTCTTCCCTAACAGCTGCTCTCCACTCTGTGGCACCCCTCTCCTCTGTCCCCTTCTGCCGCTCCAAACCCCAACCCTGGCACACCAAACTAACACGTTTCTTACAAAAATGCTCACGCTTCACTGAACGCTCCTGGAGGAAATCTCACTCGCTGCCGGACTTCCTCCATTTCAAGTTTATTCTCTCCTCCTACAGCGCTGCTCTTTCCCTCGCCAAACAATCCTTTTTCTAATTACTCATCTCTTCTCAGTCCTCCTGTCCACGCAGTCTCTTAGAAACGTTCAACACTCTCCTTCGCCTCCCTCCTCCTCCCCTCCCATCCTCCCTCACTGCTACCGACTTTGTCTCCTTCTTCATCTCCAAAATTGAGGATATCAGACACGACATCTCCCCGTCACCTCTCTGCTGCCCCCCTGCCCCCTTCATCCCTCTCCTCCATTTATCCCACCCTGTCCTCCTTCTGACCAACTTCAGACAAGGAAGTCCACTCCCTTATTTTATCCTCCCCCCTCCACCTGCCCCCTGGACCCCCTTCCCTCCCGTCTTCTCCGCTCCCTCTCCCCCACTGCCTGCTCCCACCTTGCTCACCTTTTTAACCTATCGCTCTCTACCGGCATCTTCCCTTCACCATTCAAACATGCTCTGGTCTCCCCTATTCTCAAAAAACCCAACCTCGACCCTTCATCACCCACTAACTACCGCCCCATCTCTCTTCTCCCTTTCGCCTCCAAACTACTTGAACGACTGGTCTACAGACGTCTCACAAGTCACCTCTCTGACAACTCTAGCTTCAAACCACTACAATCTGGCTTTCGTCCACTCCACTCCACTGAGACTGCCCTGGTGAAAGTCACCAATGACCTGCTTTCGGCCAAATCCAGGGGCCACTTCTCTCTGCTCATCCGTCTGGACCTTTCTGCTGCCTTTGACACTGTGGATCATCCTCTCCTCCTCCGCACACTCCAAAATGCTGGCCTCTCTAGCACTGTCCTTGACTGGTTTTCTTCTTACCTCACTAACCGCTCCTTCTCGGTGTCTGCCTCCAGCACCACCTCATACCCTTCCATCCTTCCTGTTGGTGTCCCTCAGGGTTTTGTCCTTGGACCCCTTCTGTTCTCCCTGTACACCTCTTCCCTGGGTGCGCTCATTAACTCCTTTGGCCTTCAATACCACCTCTATGCTGATAACACACAACTCTACCTCTCCTCTCCTGATCTGTCCTACTCTGTCCTCTCTCAGGTTTCCAGCTGCCTCTCCGCAATCTCCTCCTGGATGTCTGAGCGCTCTCTGAAGCTCAACATAGACAAAACTGAACTCATAATCTTTCCCCCATCCAGAGCAAAACTCCCTACCAATATCTCTATCACTGTTGACAACATCACCATCTCCCCCGTTTCCCAACTCCGCTGCTTGGGCGTCACTCTTGACTCCTCCCTTTCCTTTTCACCCCACATCCAAGCTCTGACACAATCCTGTCGGTTCCAGCTATGCAACATTGCTCGCATCAGGCCATTTCTCTTCCACAGTGCAACTAAACTTATCATCCACTCACTGGTCATCTCACGACTTGACTACTGCAATGTTCACCTCACTGGCCTTGCTTGCTCCCATCTCGCTCCCCTGCAATCTGTCCTCAACTCCACAGCTAGGCTCATCTTCCTTTCCCGCCGCTCCACATATGCCACTCCCCTTCGACAAAAACTGCACTGGCTCCCATTCCCCTATTGTTAGGTTCCTGGTGCTCAGAACAAGGGAGATGTTCATGAAGTGAGTCCAGAGCACCAGGACGTAACGCTGGGAAAGGGGAATGGAAAGGAAATAGCCCCTGGCGCCCTAACTCTGTTGTCTCACCCGTGCTGTCAGAAATCCCTTGCGAGACTATGGTTTCTTGAGCCCTTGGCAGCCGCGTTTGAAGGGCGGATTATGTCTGCCCAACTCCGATGCCCCCCGGTCTTAGTGAGAGACAAAGGGAAATCCGAGACAGGATGATAACAAGAGGCCCTCTAACTAAGCAAACAGGCCAGGGGCTACAAGCTAACTAAAAACCTAAAGTATGTGCGGAGAAACCGCCAAAGGAAAAGAACAACAAAGGAAATGCTGATCACACGCCGACACAATACCTTTGTGTACCGGCGGTGACAGCATAAGCAGAACCCTCTGCAAAACACCAGGGACAGAAATAATAATGGAATACAGCGGCCTAGGCCAACGGACGCGGCAGAGCCGCTACTCACGGAACCGGTACGAATACTGGCAAACGGACAGGAACCCTCAATGATGCCGACACACACTCTCAGAACTGGAGGACAGGCAGAATCCCAAGCGACAGACCGGTGGACACCAGGAACTTGACCAGGGATAGGCAAAGCCACTGGACCTCAGGGCAGGAACGCCTCACAGCAGGACACGGGATCAGACACAGGAATCGACACAGGGACTGACACAGGAATCAACACAGGAAGCAGCTAGTCAGACACTGCTATACAGGAGCTCAGGGACTGTCAGGAATCAGCTCAGACTTCAAGCAGACTGAAAACCAAGAAATATCACCAGCGTCTGTGAATTGCAGTCAGCCAGCATATAACAGAGAGGCCTAATTAATAATCCCATGCAGCTGCCCTGTTGCATGACTCTAAACTGACAAGATGCAATTAGCAGCCAGGTGAGGCTGAACACATGGGAACAAGCTGCAATTACACAGACTCACCAGCGGCAGCAGACAAGAGTATTATAAAACAGAGCAACGGGAAATCCTGGCATGCAAGACAACTTTATAAACATAAAATAGGAATGAACCACTACCTGTGGTTCATAACAGTATCCCCTCCTAAAGGGTGAGCTCCGAGCACCCCATGACACCCACGGGGAACATAAACAGAAGTATGACATAAAATACAGAACAAAAATGCAAAACAGGAATGAGCCACAGCCGTGGCTCATAACACCTATAGAATCCTCTTCAAACTCCTCACCCTCACATACAAGGCCATCTCTAATTCCACTGCTCCCTACATCTCCAACCTCCTTTCCCTTCATACTCCCTCCCGCCCCCTACGGTCGGCCAATGACCGTCGCCTCTCCACTGCCCTGGTCACTGCTTCCCATGCTCGAGTTCAAGACTATGCCCGTGCTGCACCTCTTCAGTGGAACGCACTCCCCCACTCCATTAGACTCTCCCCGACCTTGCAAAGCTTCAAACGGTCACTAAAAACCCACCTATTCATCAAAGCGTACCCTTCTGATGCATAACCTAGTCCTGAGGCTGCTCCTCCATCCCCCTGCCTCATGCCTTGAACATCTCAGCTTTGCTTACATACTGCCATCAAGCTACCGCTCGCTTGCTTGCACCTCATGTCATCTGTCTGTCGCCCCTTCCCACTAGATTGTTAGCTCTTCAGAGCAGGGCCCTCTTTCCTCTTGTTATCTAAGCCCTCTTCTCGACACATTTCACTCGCAGCTCTCCCCTACTCAGTGACCATCTTTACCCGCTTTTTCTCCTGCTGGTAAAGGCTCATCTCCATCTATGGCCACCAGACCCTTGTAGTACGATGATCACTTCCTCACTACTTACATCCTAGCTGTATTATGTCTTGAGAATTGTGATGCTCTTTGTTACCTGTACTCTATTTCTGTTATTTATTTACTGTAATGCTAAGTTTTGTCTCCCTGTACTGTCCTTTGTACGGCGCTGTGAAACACTTTTGCCGCCTTATAAATAAAATGTAATAATAATAATAATAATAATAATAATCCCAAAATTCCACTTTTTGGTATTGGGAAGAGGCCCTAATTACCCCCATTGTTGTGTTACCATGCCATAAGGAGACATTGCTGTATCGCCTCCAGTCCAGAGTTGTGCCGTTGAAACACTAAGCCACCATGAAAGCTTTTAATACCTCCCAACATTGTCCTGGAGGTAGTCAGGAGATAATGTATCAGCTCCCCACCCCTCTTCTCCTAAAAATGTCTTTAAAGTGCTGCATACACCAAACGCATACCTGGCACACGCTCACCGTGCAAATGTCCCTGCTCAAAATATATGGATATAGGAATGTAGTCTTTGACTTTTTATACAATCAAAACATTTCAATTATGGATTGAAATTTGTCACCAAATTAGTTCACCATATTCACTAGTAACATACCCCATTCATATAACACAACACAATGTGCTGGTCAGGGCTGGACTGGCCATCTGGTAAATGTAGAATGGCCGATGGTCAGATGGGCCGAGCAGTGGAGCTGTTCACGCAGAGAGATTGTGCGTGCTGCAAAGCCACGCCCCCATGACTAATAGCATTCCCCCATGAGGTGTGGCTGGTGGTCCCGCCCCCTTTTCATGTATGCTAACAATCCAGGGGCCGTGAATTGGCTCTAGCCCTTCGCTGATGCTATATAAGTAAATGTTTTATTAATAATAACATATCCAGTCTACACATCTCACGTTTTCATTATGTTATTCCCCCAGTTTGATCCACTCACTAGGGGGGTATATTTACTAAAGTGTAGGTTTTTAATAGTGGAGATGTTGCTCATAGCAACCCATCAGATTCTAGCTATTATGTTCTAGAACAGTGGTAGCCAACCCTGGTCCTCGAGAGCTACTAACAGTTCACGTTTTCCAGCTCACCTGGCAGGTGCACAGGTGCAGTCATTACTAACTGTGACATTTTAAAAGAGGAGACCTGGAAAACTTGCACTGTTGGTAGCTCTCGAGGACCAGGGTTGGCTACCCCTGTTTTAGAAGGTGCTAATTAAATAAGTATATCTCGTTGCTACCCGTACTTTAGTAAATATACCCCTAGGAGTCCACATAATGAAGTACCTTTAGAAATAGACCCACCTGCTGCTCATCCACCGCTGGTCTGTCTTCAAGCTGTGCTTCTTCAGACTGCAACATCTCGCAGTTAGGGGCCCATGCACTGCTGCGATTATTAACAATCCATATAGCATACCTCCCAACTTTCTAAATTCTTAAAGAGGGACACACGCGCTCCCGAAAAGGGGCGTGGCTTCGCAGAGGACCCGCGATCACGAGCCACGCCTCTGTTTTCATCACTGTCTCCAGTGAATAGACGCTGACAGGATCCTCCCAACTGCCTGCCCCCCCCCCCCCCCCCCACCACCGCGGGACGGGTTGCTCTGAGCCTCTGTGCTCTGTCAATCACCGCGCAGGGTTTCTAAAGTCCATTTCGTTTAAACAACAACCCACCCAAATTAGGAAGCAAGGAGTCATCTTGACAAACATCAATTCTGATCTGTTCCAATTAAATGTTTAACCTTTCTTGTGCAAATGAAAATGGACATCCAGAAGTGAATATGGGGCCTAATTCTGAGTTGATCGTAGCAGCAACTTTGTTAGCAGTTGGGCAAAACCATGTGCACTGCAGGGGGGGTGGGGAGGGGGGGGGCAGATATAACATGTGCAGAGAGAGTTAGATTTGGGTGGGGTGTATTCAAACTGAAATCTTAATTGCAGTGTAAAAATAAAGCAGCCAGTATTTTACCCTGCACAGAAACAAAATAACCCATGGGGGGTAATTCCAAGTTGATCGCAGCAGGAATTTTGTTAGCAGTTGGGAAAAACCATGTGCACTGCAGGGGAGTCAGATGTAACATGTGCAGAGAGAGTTAGATGTGGGCGGGGGGTGTGTTCAATCTGCAATCTAATTTGCAGTGTAAAATAAAGCAGCCAGTATTTACCCTGCACAGAAACAAAATAACCCACCCAAATCTAACTCTCTCTGCAAATGTTATATCGGCCCCCCCTGCAGTGCACATGGTTTTGCCCAACTGCTAAAAAATTTCCTGCTGCGATCAACTTTGAATTACCCCCATGGTTTTGCCCAACTGCTAACAAAGTTGCTGCTGCGATCAACTCAGAATTACCCCCATGGTCAAGATGAATAGTCTGCTGAAATTTTTTCTCTCTCTTCCAGACCCACCTAAAGTTAGTGTCTAGCTCCTTTTTCAAACCTCTACAGAGGGTGATTGGTGGCTTTGTATGTGGTGGTGCAGAAGTCCAAGACTTAATTAGAAGATTCCGGTCAGGAGTAGGCGGAGTAGTGCCCCCCCCCCCCCAGTTGCCGTGGCTGGAGGTGTGCTGTGAGGTGATGTTCAAACAGTGGGTTCCTTATTGAGGCCCAGTCTGTACTTGCTCAAGCACATATTCTACCGTGGCCGATTTGGCTCTCTATGACCCAACACCTGAACCAATGCTTAAATGTTGGAGCAGGCTTCAATGTTGTATTCGAAAGGAATGAAATGCCTCCAGACCTTTATTTGCCCAGCTCATTCTGCCACTGTGTTCAGCTAAAACACGCTCTCCGTTTGAATCCCCTTGCATGGTGAAGGACTCCTACCTTCCCCAGACACAGGATTTTGCATCTCTATAATCTTTGCCTAGAGGCATCTTCTCCCTTCTTGTGCTTGTAACAGGAAATTCAATGTAGCTCCGGACGAGCAGTGGAACCAGGTATTTCTGTTCCCCCATGCTAGCTCATAGGTGCAGGTTCTACTAAAAAAAAATCCACATGATCCTTATCCTCTCTGCCCTCTGCTGTAAAGACAATGGGGCCCCTGGATCTCCTCTCCAACTTTGGCGGCAGTGTTCCTTAGCATCGGGTTCCTGGTGCAGGATTCTCGGACATATGGGAAGAAAGAACAGCTTTTACCTCTGAATATTGGCTCTTGAGTCTCTTGGACCACCTTACATTGCAACTGAAGTCACTCCTTAAACTCCCAAAGAATTTAGCAAGATTGGTCATCCTGTGTCTTTGGAGGTCCACCGTACCCTCTCCTGCTGTTGTGGAACTACACATCCCAGCGTTCCCTAATAGCAAAATTGTGGCAGGGCATGCTGGGATGTATAGTTCCACAACATCTGAAAGGCCACTTGTTGAATACCCCTGCCCTACAGGGCTTTCGGCTGTATGGGTATATTAAAAAGGCTATCAGCCTACTCAATGCTCTCACACACTGCTTGGGGAAAAGTAGAGACTACAGAGTCACTATAAAAGAAACCTGCTCTTGAAATCCAGTGAGCTGTGCCTGGTAAAAACTACTCGTATTGTTTTTTTTTGTTTTTTTTTTAGTGAGTTAGGATTATCCTGTGTTTAGAAAGTCCAAGACAGCAAAGGTATTTAATGTGATGTCTTTTTTCTATTTTTCTGCACAATAAAACCATTTGAGGCCGGTTACACCAAACGTGTGATCTCACAGCTGCTGTTCCCCTGGCCCTGTTACAAAATATATAACAAATTTTATATACACTGCTCAAAAAAATAAAGGGAACACTTAAACAACACAATGTAACTCCAAGTCAATCACACTTCTGTGAAATCAAACTGTCCACTTAGGAAGCAACACTGATTGACAATCAATTTCACATGCTGTTGTGCAAATGGAATAGACAACAGGTGGAAATTATAGGCAATTAGCAAGACACCCCCAATAAAGGAGCTGTTCTGCAGGTGGTGACCACAGACCACTGCTCAGCTCCTATGCTTTCTGGCTGATGTTTTGGTCACTTTTGAAAGCTGGCGGTGCTTTCACTCTAGTGGTAGCATGAGACGGAGTCTACAACCCACACAAGTGGCTCAGGTAGTGCAGCTCATCCAGGATGGCACATCAATGCGTGCTGTGGCAAGAAGGTTTGCTGTGTCTGTCAGCGTAGTGTCCAGAGCATGGAGGCGCTACCAGGAGACAGGCCAGTACATCAGGAGACGTGGAGGACGCCGTAGGGCAACAACCCAGCAGCAGGACCGCTATCTCCGCCTTTGTGCAAGGAGGAACAGGAGGAGCACTGCCAGAGCCCTGCAAAATGACCTCCAGCAAGCCACAAATGTGCAATTGTCTACTCAAACGATCAGAAACAGACTCCATGAGGGTGGTATGAGGAACCGACGTCCACAGGTGGGGGTTGTGCTTACAGCCCAACACCGTGCAGGACGTTTAGCATTTGCCAGAGAATACCAAGATTGGCAAATTCGCCACTGGCGCCCTGTGCTCATCACAGATGAAAGCAGGTTCTCACTGAACACATGTGACAGACGTGAGAGTCTGGAGACGCCAAGGAGAACGTTCTGCTGCCTGCAACATCCTCCAGCATGACTGGTTTGGCAGTGGGTCAGTAATGGTGTGGGGTGGCATTTCTTTGGGGGGCCGCACAGCCCTCCATGTGCTTGCCAGAGGTAGCCTGACTGCCATTAGGTACCGAGATGAGATCCTCAGTTCGCTTGTGAGACCATATGCTGGTGCAGTTGGCCCTGGGTTCCTCCTAATGCAAGACAATGCTAGACCTCATGTGGCTGGAATGTGTCAGCAGTTCCTGCAAGAAGAAGGCATTGATGCTATGGACTGGCCCGCCCGTTCCCCAGACCTGAATCCAATTGAGCACATCTGGGACATCATGTCTCGCTCCATCCACCAACGCCACGTTGCACCACAGACTGTCCAGGAGTTGGCGGATGCTTTAGTCCAGGTCTGGGAGGAGATCCCTCAGCAAACAAAATCGAAGAATGAGACAGCGCTATTCACTTTGTATAAAATCCTTTTAGTTTACTTTTTTTATATATAAAAAAATACAACATACAAATATACAGTACAGATATTATACTATGGTACCGGCCGGTACTAATATTAGTCTATTAAGAATTTATTTAAAAGATATGCCATATCAAGGCTAAATATATTCCACAATAAATCAACTTTTCTAACCACCTGCGTTACCGGACTCTTTGTCCCTTTAATGGAAGTTCTTATTCCCAGAATCACTATAACACAGTGGTCAAACAAGCTAATCTGTTTGGACACTATCAACACGATTTTAACCAAATACAATATATATTATAATTTATAGGTAGTGTCCATTCATTGTAGCAAATTGGTTTATTAAAACACTGAACATGTAGTGCACGATGCAGCTGATAATTTGTAGTCAGCTGTTTTGCTATCAATCAAGCAAGGTGTATATCAATTGAGTCTCCTCTTTTATAATGAACAAAGTCCATACATTCCAATCCAATCACTTGTTATGGGTTAGTATAATTAATATCACAGATGTATCTCCTTTATACCAATTATCGTCCATATATATTAATCAATATATTTGTTGGTATTTGTAAAGTGGTTAGTAATTCAGTTGTTAATATGGATTAAACCACAAGGCAGTTAATTGATGAAAGATTGAAGATTGATTGATTTTTGATTAATAGTTCAGCTGTTAATGTGGATAGAACCACAAAATAACTGTTTATACTCAGAGAGTCCCAGATTCCACCCAGAGTACCGTGCACTAAGTACTTAATATACCTCTCCTCAGATTGCTGTAGGCATGGCAGCCGCTCCAACAAGGAATGCTGGTGTTAAGAATCTGTGCAACGCTCTCCAATATGTGGATCTCCCTCCTTAGTACAGCTTCGGTTAATAAAGCGCTTCAATCAGCCACAGTAGCCGCTGTATAATGTGATATTTATCCCGGCAAAAACCTCTACTCTCCGCTCTCCTTTGCACAGCGTGCGCTGGTGAGAGTGCTTCAGCAAGCCACAATGACAGTGGCGCAATGAGGTACAGAGTATCCGCAGTGATCTCCTGAGTCTCCAAACGCGTTTCTCCGCCTACCCTCCGGCTTCGGCGGCTTCCTCAGTGTAATATATTACCTTCATCCGTTTATCCTTAAATACCGGATTTTCGGATTTGCACATGCGCAATAATATATGTGGTTCAAGCCTCATTTTCATCTTTACTAAGTAAATATATATACATTTCGTATTTTAACCTTTAGATTTCCTCTATTCAGATGTTCTAACTAAGACATATAATCAGCTCCAGTATTCTAAATATATTTCTCTAATAATTTAGCATCTGTCCACAACATACAAAATTCTTATTTTTGGAAATAAAAATCGCTCCTGATTTAGACAATGGGATTTGTCTTTCTTATTAATAACCTTATGACCCCTACTGGTCAAAACTACATATGGCACCACTAACCCGCATCTATTAAAAATAGAGTAGGATCTCTCCAATCCTCATACCTTAGAACTTTTACTGTTAGAGAATTTTTTTTATTTTATATTTATAAATATAAAAATAAATTAAAAAATAAATAAATTAAATATTATTATGGGGTAAAGATGGTTAATATGCTAAATATGTCAAATATGTTTTATATATATATATATTTATACTGAATAGAATCAGTTATATAATGTTATTATATGTTGATTGTTTATTGGGTAATGATCACGGGCTTAATCTATACTACAAAAAAACAATAATACTCTTATGTATATATTTTGGGGAAATGATATAAATGTCGGATTTATGATATAAATATATAAATGGATGAATAAATAATTATTATACGGTAAATAGATATATGGGGCTATATAGAGTGGGGGAGACAAAAAGCCTTAAAAATAAAATTTCATTTATTTTTATATTTATAAATATAAAATAAAAAATAAGATTTTACTTACCGATAAATCTATTTCTCGTAGTCCGTAGTGGATGCTGGGGACTCCGTCAGGACCATGGGGATTAGCGGCTCTGCAGGAGACAGGGCACAAAAATAAAGCTTTAGGATCAGGTGGTGTGCACTGGCTCCTCCCCCTATGACCCTCCTCCAAGCCTCAGTTAGGATACTGTGCCCGGACGAGCGTACACAATAACGAAGGATTTTGAATCCCGGGCAAGACTCATACCAGCCACACCAATCACACCGTACAACTTGTGATCTGAACCCAGTTAACAGTATGACAAACGTAGGAGCCTCTGAACAGACGGCTCACAACAATAACAACCCGATTTTTTTGTAACAATAACTATGTACAAGTATTGCAGACAATCCGCACTTGGGATGGGCGCCCAGCATCCACTACGGACTACGAGAAATAGATTTATCGGTAAGTAAAATCTTATTTTCTCTGACGTCCTAGTGGATGCTGGGGACTCCGTCAGGACCATGGGGATTATACCAAAGCTCCCAAACGGGCGGGAGAGTGCGGATGACTCTGCAGCACCGAATGAGAGAACTCCAGGTCCTCTTTAGCCAGGGTATCAAATTTGTAGAATTTTACAAACGTGTTCTCCCCCGACCACGTAGCTGCTCGGCAGAGTTGTAATGCCGAGACCCCTCGGGCAGCCGCCCAGGAAGAGTCCACCTTCCTTGTGGAATGGGCCTAGACAGATTTAGGCTGTGGCAGGCCTGCCACAGAATGTGCAAGTTGAATTGTGCTACAAATCCAACGAGCAATCGTCTGCTTAGAAGCAGGAGCACCCAGCTTGTTGGGTGCATACAGTATAAACAGCAAGTCAGATTTTCTGACTCCAGCCCTCCTTGAAATATATATTTTCAATGCCCTGACAACGTCCAGTAACTTGGAATCCTCCAAATCGCTAGTAGCCGCAGGCACCACAATAGGCTGGTTCAGGTGAAACGCTGACACCACCTTAGGCAGAAACTGAGGACGCGTCCGCAGTTCTGCCCTGTCCGAATGGAAAATCAGATATGGGCTTTTATACGATAAAGCCGCCAATTCTGACACTCTCCTGGCTGAAGCCAGGGCCAGTAGCATGGTTACTTTCCATGTAAGATATTTCAAATCCACCGATTTGAGTGGCTCAAACCAATGGGATTTGAGAAAATCCAAAACTACATTAAGGTCCCACGGTGCCACTGGGGGCACAACCGGGGGCTGTATATGTAGTACTCCTTTTACAAAAGTTTGGACTTCAGGAACTGAAGCCAATTCTTTCTGGAAGAAAATCGACAGGGCCGAAATTTGAACCTTAATGGACCCCAATTTGAGGCCCATAGACAATCCTGTTTGCAGGAAATGTAGGAATCGACCCAATTGAAATTCCTCCGTGGGAGCCTTCCTGGCCTCACACCACGCAACATATTTTCTCCAAATGCGGTGATAATGTTGTGCAGTCACCTCCTTCCTGGCTTTTACCAGTGTAGGAATGACCTCTTCCGGAATGCCTTTTTCCCTTAGAATTCGGCGTTCAACCGCCATGCCGTCAAACGCAGCCGTGGTAAGTCTTGGAATAGACACGGTCCCTGCTGAAGCAGGTCCCGTCTTAGAGGTAGAGGCCACGGATCTTCCGTGAGCATCTCCTGAAGTTCCGGGTACCAAGTTCTTCTTGGCCAATCCGGAGCCACGAGTATCGTTCTTACTCCCCTTTGCCGTATAATTCTCAGTACTTTTGGTATGAGAGGCAGAGGAGGAAACACATACACTGACTGGAACACCCACGGTGTTACCAGAGCGTCCACAGCTATTGCCTGAGGGTCTCTTGACCTGGCGCAATACCGGTCCAGTTTTTTGTTGAGGCGAGACTGTCAGAGTCGGTTTAGTTTGTGTCCCCGGAGGGGGCGCTAGTGGGTCAGTGGAGGTAGGTGGAATGAAGTGAGGAGGCAGTATTGGGTTTCTGCGCATGTGCACAATGTAGATTTATTAATAACAGAAAGTCCAGATAATAATGCAGCAGAAAGTAAAACAAACGAATGCAATGGAAATGACAATGGTAACGGCAATGGTAATGGCAATGATATAATATGGTTTGAAACTGAAAGTCTATGGCAGAGTTTGTAATGCAGAAATGGAACCAGAGTAATTAAAACGTGGAGCCAGCAGAGGTGGAATAATGGTAGCAAACCTGGTAGCAATGCAGGAGACTGGATGGTAATGTTCACTGTGCTGTTGGAAGTGCACAATCAGCATGCAGGCTGAATCACAGGTGAGATGACGGAATGCACCTGGAGAGGGAGTCTCTACTGCTGTAGGCTGGAGCACACTGCAGGTGTAGAAGGTGTGAAGCCAGAAAGGTATTGCTGGTGCTGGTACTTGTAGTTCCACGGAAGTAACAGGTACAGAAGAATATCCAGGAACACGGAGGATCAGGAGAATATCCAGGAACACGGAGGAACAGGAGAACAGGTCTAGACACACGGGTCGCAGGAGTGACACAAAGTTCAGGACAACCTCTGACTCACCCTGCAGCTCCTGATATACCCCCTGACCGGCAGGTATTGGCTGGAGTGAGACGAGGAGGTGCGGCCAAGCTCCGGATTGGCTGCCGCACTTACACTGGGGAAAACTGTCATGGCGGCGCCCATGACGCGGCCCGGCTGGGACGCGGCGCGCCCACACGCCCGTTGACTCCAGGGGCGCTCCCAGGCCTGAGATGGTATCCACGAGCAGGGTGACAGGTGACAGCAACATGCAGTGACCCCGGACGGAGTCCGCTCCGGCGGACAGACATAACAGCGGTAAGTCGATTCCTGACAGTACCCCCTCCCTTATGGGTGGGCACCGAACACCCACGTGGCTTGGAAGGATGAGACCTGTGGAAAACACGGACCAACCTGGGAGCGTGGACATCAGCAGAGTTCACCCAACTCCTCTCCTCAGGACCATAGCCGGCCCAGTCGATGAGATATTGCAGACGACCATACCGGTGACGGGAGTCCAGGATCTTCTCTATCTCGAACTCTATGCCCCGCTGAGTTGGAATGCTGGGGCCAGCTGGAAGAGCTCTTTGGAAGCGATTTAGGACTAATGGTCTGAGGAGAGAGACATGGAAAGCATTAGGAATACGCAATGAAGAGGGTAACTTGAGCTTGTAAGCCACAGGATTTAGAACTCTTTCGATGGAGAAAGGACCAATGAAGCGTGGTGCAAACTTCATCGAAGGCACTTTAAGACGAAGATTCCGGGTTGACAGCCAGACTTTATCCCCAGGTTTCAAGCTGGGAACTGCACGTCTCTTGCGGTCGGCAAAGAATTTGTACCGAGCAGAAGCCTTTTTGAGTGAAGTATGAATCTTCCTCCAGATTGTTGAGAACTGACTGAGGACAGTAGTGGCAGCAGGAACATCGATGCTAGGAAGGTCTTGAAAATCAGGAACTCGTGGATGCTGCCCATAAACAGCGAAGAACGGAGTAGTTTCAGTAGCTGTGTGGTAGCGGAAATTGTGAGCGAATTCAGCCCACGGGAGCAAATCTACCCAGTCATCTTGGGAAGATGATATGTACAGTCTCAGGAAAGTTTCCAACTCCTGGTTTACCCTCTCTGTCTGCCCATTCGTCTGAGGATGATACGCTGACGAGAACTTGAGATGGACCTGCATGGCAGAACAGAGAGCTCTCCAAAACCTTGCCACAAACTGAACTCCACGGTCAGATATTATTTCAGTGGGTAGTCCATGTAAACGGAAAATCTCCCGTAGGAAGATTTGAGCCAGTTTTGGAGCGGAAGGAAGTCCTTGGAGTGGAACAAAATGAGCCATTTTGGTAAATCTGTCGACCACTACCCAGATGGTATTGAATCCTTGGGAGGAGGGAAGGTCAGAGATGAAATCCATAGACAGATGTGACCAAGGACGGCTGGGAATGGATAATGGCTGTAACTGACCTGCTGGAGACTGATGAGGAGTTTTGTGCTGCACACATTTAGGGCAAGACGCCACAAAGTCTTTGATGTCGACTTTCATCTTCGGCCACCAGTATGTTTCAGAGAGAAATTTAAAAGTCTTTAGGACACCAGGATGCCCAGTAAATTTAGACTGATGAGCCCAAGACAACAACTTAGAACGGAGTTCAGGAGCAACAAAAGTCTTACCAGGAGGCGGAGCTGGAGAAACTTGTGAAGAAGCAAAGGCAACAGGATCCAGGATGGAGCGTGGTACTGGATCGGATATCTCGTCCTCAGATTCCATGGATCGAGACAAGGCATCTGCTTTGGTATTCTGAGAACCTGGGCGGAAATGGAGCTTGAAATTAAAACGGGAGAAGAACATAGCCCATCAGGACTGGCGAGGATTAAGGCACTGAGCTGCCTTCAAGTAGAGCAGGTTTTTATGATCCGTATAGATATTAAATGGAAACTTCGCCCCTTCCAGGAGATACCTCCATTCCTCAAGGGCCAGTTTAATCGCCAGAAGCTCTTGATCTCCGATGGAATAATTAACTTCTGCAGGAAGAAATTTACGGGAAAAGAATCCACAGGGATGAATCTTCCCGTCAGCTCCCATCTGAGAGAGAACAGCTCCCACTCCTACTGTGGAAGCATCCACCTCCAACTCGAATGGCTTATTAATATCGGGCTGTAACAAAACTGGAGCGGTAACAAAAGCCATCTTGATTTTTTGAAACGCAGCCAGGGCATCTTCTGACCAGTTGGAATGATCTGCCCCTTTCCGAGTTAAGCTAGTAATAGGAGCAATGAGAGTTGAAAAGCCTCGGATGAATTTCCTATAATAATTGGCAAAGCCCAGGAATCGTTGAATGGACTTGAGAGTGTTCGGAATGGACCAATTGGCAATAGCTTCCAATTTTGCCGGGTCCATCTGGAGATCCGATCCAGAAATTATATACCCCAGGAAGGGTATGGAGGTAACCTCAAAGGTACACTTAGATAATTTGCCGTAAAGACAATTCTCACGAAGACGTCGGAGGACTTCACGGACTTGGAGACGATGAGAAGGGAGGTCTTGAGAGAAGATGAGGATATCGTCCAGGTAAACAACGAGATACTTGTACAGAACGTCACGGAAAATTTCATTAACAAAGTGTTGAAACACTGCTGGAGCATTGCTCAACCCGAATGGCATTACCAGGTACTCGTAATGGCCATCCCGAGTATTGAAAGCTGTCTTCCATTCGTCACCGCTGCGGATTCTGATGAGATTATAGGCACCGCGGAGATCTAACTTGGTGAAGATGCGGGCTCCTTTGACTATCAAATAACTCGGTAATAAGAGGTAACGGGTAGCTGTTCTTAACGGTAATATCATTAAGTCCCCGGTAGTCAATACATGGACGTAGTCCTCCATCTTTCTTTTTAACAAAAAAGAAACCTGCCCCAGCAGGTGATGATGAGGGACGGATGAATCCTTTCTGTAGGTTTTCTTTGATGTATTCGCTCATCGCTTCGGTTTCAGGAACAGATAACGGGTAGGTGCGCCCCCTAGGTGGTTTTTTGCCAGGAATGAGGTCGATGGGGCAATCCCACTCTCTATGGGGCGGCAGGACATCAGCGGCCTTCTCGCTGAAGACGTCAGCGAAATCTTGATAGGCCATAGGAAGAGTAGACTGGGTCTTGATTTCAGAAGTCTTGACAGGAACAACTTGGGCTAAACAGGACTGACGGCAATGTGAACCCCAAGCAGTTAGTTGTAAGGTAGCCCAATCAATCTGTGGGTTATGTAGCTGGAGCCAGGGCATACCTAACACAATCTCCTGAGTTGCCTGAGGAATAACTAGAAATTTTATTAACTCAGAATGCAGGAACCCAACCCCCAGTATCACTGGCCGGGTTTGTTGAGTGATATACCCCTTAGAAATACGACTACCATCAACTGCCGTGATGTAGACTGGATATGGAAGTTCATAGACCGGCAGATGAAACTTGTCTACCGCAGCTTGAGTGATGAAATTCCCCGCTGCACCACAGTCTACCAACGCAGTTGCAGATTGGAGTCCAGCCGCCGTCTCTAAGGTCACAGGAAGAATGAAATCTTGGGTTGAAGGAGCTTGCTTGAAAGATCCCAACTTGACTCCTCCCCTACAAGTCAGGATCTGGCGTTTCCCGAACGCACTGGACAAGAATTTATTTGGTGACCTACTGCCGCACAATAAAGACACAGTCTCTCACGAAGTCTCCTTGACCGCTCCTCAGAGGTTAAGCGGGACCTATTAATTTGCATAGGCTCGTCAGAAGGTGGAGGCTGAAACTGTACAGGAGGTACCATTCTTGGTTTGCGACACTCAGCACGAGCACGCTCACTATTGCGTTCGCGGATGCGAGAGTCCAACTTGATACATAGGGAGATTAATTCTGGTAATTGCACAGGGATATCACGGGTTGCCAGTTCATCTTTTATCCGTTCCGAGAGTCCATGCCAAAAGGCTGCTACCAAGGCTTGGTTATTCCACTGAACCTCTGCGGCTAACGTCTGGAACTGGATGACGTATTGGCCCATACTGCGAGTCCCTTGACGGAGCTGGAGAAGATCTGCGGAGGCTGATGTTGCACGACCCGGTTCATCAAAGATGCGTCTGAAGATGGAAACAAACTCGGCATAGTTGTTCATCAACGGGTCGGCACGTTCCCACAGAGGAGACACCCAACTCAGAGCTGATCCGGAGAGCAGTGAAATAATATAAGCAACCTTGGATCTTGGCGTGGGAAAATTATGAGGTAAAAGTTCAAACTGGACTTCACACTGGTTGAGGAACCCACGGCATAACTTCGGACTGCCATCATACCTGCTAGGCACAGGCAGGTGCAAACGAGATACAGGAGCAGATGCAGCCGGAGAAGAAGAACCCCCTACACTTGCATGTGCAGGGGTAACAGGAACTGGAGATGCAGGCGCACTTAGCAGAGATTGTTGTAACGTATCAATCCGGGAGGACATCCCTTGCAGAAACTGGAAGATCTGCTGCTGCACAGCCTCTTGTCCATCCAAACGGGAGACCAGGTTTTGTAAGGCCCCTGACCCCACACTCTGACCACCGTCCGAGTCCATCGGTCCTGAACTTACTGTCAGAGTCGGTTTAGTTTGTGTCCCCGGAGGGGGCGCTAGTGGGTCAGTGGAGGTAGGTGGAATGAAGTGAGGAGGCAGTATTGGGTTTCTGCGCATGTGCACAATGTAGATTTATTAATAACAGAAAGTCCAGATAATAATGCAGCAGAAAGTAAAACAAACGAATGCAATGGAAATGACAATGGTAACGGCAATGGTAATGGCAATGATATAATATGGTTTGAAACTGAAAGTCTATGGCAGAGTTTGTAATGCAGAAATGGAACCAGAGTAATTAAAACGTGGAGCCAGCAGAGGTGGAATAATGGTAGCAAACCTGGTAGCAATGCAGGAGACTGGATGGTAATGTTCACTGTGCTGTTGGAAGTGCACAATCAGCATGCAGGCTGAATCACAGGTGAGATGACGGAATGCACCTGGAGAGGGAGTCTCTACTGCTGTAGGCTGGAGCACACTGCAGGTGTAGAAGGTGTGAAGCCAGAAAGGTATTGCTGGTGCTGGTACTTGTAGTTCCACGGAAGTAACAGGTACAGAAGAATATCCAGGAACACGGAGGATCAGGAGAATATCCAGGAACACGGAGGAACAGGAGTACAGGTCTAGACACACGGGTCGCAGGAGTGACACAAAGTTCAGGACAACCTCTGACTCACCCTGCAGCTCCTGATATACCCCCTGACCGGCAGGTATTGGCTGGAGTGAGACGAGGAGGTGCGGCCAAGCTCCGGATTGGCTGCCGCACTTACACTGGGGAAAACTGTCATGGCGGCGCCCATGACGCGGCCCGGCTGGGACGCGGCGCGCCCACACGCCCGTTGACTCCAGGGGCGCTCCCAGGCCTGAGATGGTATCCACGAGCAGGGTGACAGGTGACAGCAACATGCAGTGACCCCGGACGGAGTCCGCTCCGGCGGACAGACATAACAGCGGTAAGTCGATTCCTGACAGAGACGCCATCATATCCACCTTTGGTTTTTCCCAACGGTTCACAATCATGTGGAAGACTTCTGGATGAAGTCCCCACTCTCCCGGGTGGAGGTCGTGCCTGCTGAGGAAGTCTGCTTCCCAGTTGTCCACTCCCGGAATGAACACTGCTGACAGTGCTATCACATGATTTTTCGCCCAGCGAAGAATCCTTGCAGTTTCTGCCATTGCCCTCCTGCTTCTTGTGCCGCCCTGTCTGTTTACGTGGGCGACTGCCGTGATGTTGTCCCACTGGATCAATACCGGCTGACCTTGAAGCAGAGGTCTTGCTAAGCTTAGAACATTGTAAATTGCCCTTAGCTCCAGTATATTTATGTGGAGAGAAGTCTCCAGACTTGATCACACTCCCTGGAAATTTTTTCCCTGTGTGACTGCTCCCCAGCCTCTCAGGCTGGCATCCGTGGTCACCAGGACCCAGTCCTGAATGCCGAATCTGCGGCCCTTTAGTAGATGAGCACTCTGCAGCCACCGCAGAAGAAACACCCTTGTCCTTGGAGACAGGGTTATCCGCTGATGCATCTGAAGATGCGATCCGGACCATTTTTCCAGCAGATCCCACTGAAAAGTTCTTGCGTGAAATCTGCCGAATGGAATCGCTTCGTAAGAAGCCACCATTTTTCCCAGGACCCTTGTGCAATGATGCACTGACACTTTTCCTGGTTTTAGGAGGTTCCTGACTAGCTCGGATAACTCCCTGGCTTTCTTCTCCGGGAGAAACACCTTTTTCTGGACTGTGTCCAGAATCATCCCTAGGAACAGCAGACGTGTCGTCGGAAACAGCTGCGGTTTTGGAATATTTAGAATCCACCCGTGCTGTCGTAGAACTACTTGAGATAGTGCTACTCCGACCTCCAACTGTTCTCTGGACCTTGCCCTTATCAGGAGATCGTCCATTTTCTTTGAAGAAGAATCATCATTTCGGCCATTACCTTGGTAAGGACCCGGGGTGCCGTGGACAATCCAACCGGCAGCGTCTGAAACTGATAGTGACAGTTCTGTACCACGAACCTGAGGTACCCTTGGTGAGAAGGGCAAATTTGGACATGGAGGTAAGCATCCCTGATGTCCCGGGACACCATATAGTCCCCTTCTTCCTGGTTCGCTATCACTGCTCTGAGTGACTCCATCTTGATTTGAACCTTTGTATGTAAGTGTTGAAATATTTCAGATTTAGAATAGGTCTCACCGAGCCGTCTGGCTTCAGTACCACAATATAGTGTGGAATAATACCCCTTTCCTTGTTGTAGGAGGGGTACTTTGATTATCACCTGCTGGGAATACAGCTTGTGAATTGTTTCCACTACTGCCTCCCTGTCGGAGGGAGACGTTGGTAAAGCAGACTTCAGGAACCTGCGAGGGGGAGACGTCTCGAATCTCCAATCTGTACCCCTGGGATACTACTTGTAGGATCCAGGGGTCCACTTGCGAGTGAGCCCACTGCGTGCTGAAACTCTTGAGACGACCCCCCACCGCACCTGAGTCCGCTTGTACGGCCCCAGCGTCATGCTGAGGACTTGGCAGAAGCGGTGGAGGGCTTCTGTTCCTGGGAATGGGCTGCCTGCTGCAGTCTTCTTCCCTTTCCTCTATCCCATGGCAGATATGACTGGCCTTTTGCCCGCTTGCCCTTATGGGGACGAAAGGACTGAGGCTGAAAAGACGTTGTCTTTTTCTCCTTTATACGGCAATACTTCCATGTGCCGTTTGGAATCTGCATCACCTGACCACTGTCGTGTCCATAAACAACTTCTGGCAGATATGGACATCGCACTTACTCTTGATGCCAGAGTGCAAATATCCCTCTGTGCATCTCGCATATATAGAAATGCATCCTTTAAATGCTCTATAGTCAATAAAATACTGTCCCTGTCAAGGGTATCAATATTTTCAGTCAGGGAATCCGACCAAGCCACCCCAGCGCTGCACATCCAGGCTGAGGCGATCGCTGGTCGCAGTATAACACCAGTATGTGTGTATATACTTTTTAGGATATTTTCCAGCCTCCTATCAGCTGGCTCCTTGAGGGCGGCCCTATCTGGAGACGGTACCGCCACTTGTTTTGATAAGCGTGTGAGCGCCTTATCCACCCTAAGGGGTGTTTCCCAACGCGCCCTAACTTCTGGCGGGAAAGGGTATACCGCCAATAATTTTCTATCGGGGGAAACCCACGCATCATCACACACTTCATTTAATTTATCTGATTCAGGAAAAACTACAGGTAGTTCTTTCACACTCCACATAATACCCTTTTTTGTGGTACTTGTAGTATCAGAAATATGTAACACCTCCTTCATTGCCCTTAACAAGTAACGTGTGGCCCTAAAGGAAAATACGTTTGTTTCTTCACCGTCGACACTGGAGTCAGTGTCCGTGTCTGTGTCTGTGTCGACCGACTGAGGTAAAAGGACGTTTTAACGCCCCTGACGGTGTTTGAGACGCCTGGACAGGTACTATTTTGTTTGCCGGCCGTCTCATGTCGTCAACCGACCTTGCAGCGTGTTGACATTATCACGTAATTCCTTAAATAAGCCATCCATTCCGGTGTCGACTCCCTAGAGAGTGACATCACCATTACAGGCAATTGCTCCGCCTCCTCACCAACATCGTCCTCATACATGTCGACACACACGTACCGACACACAGCACACACACAGGGAATGCTCTGATAGAGGACAGGACCCCACTAGCCCTTTGGAGAGACAGAGGGAGAGTTTGCCAGCACACACCAAAACGCTATAATTATACAGGGACAACCTTTATAAAAGTGTTTTTCCCTTATAGCATCTTAATATATATAATCATATCGCCAAATAAGTGCCCCCCCTCTCTGTTTTAACCCTGTTTCTGTAGTGCAGTGCAGGGGAGAGCCTGGGAGCCTTCCCACCAGCATTTCTGTGAGGGAAAATGGCGCTGTGTGCTGAGGAGAATAGGCCCCGCCCCCTTTTCGGCAGGCTTCTTCTCCCGTTTTTCTGAGACCTGGCAGGGGTTAAATACATCCATATAGCCCCAGGGGCTATATGTGATGTATCTTTTAGCCAGTATAGGTATTTCATTGCTGCCCAGGGCGCCCCCCGCAGCGCCCTGCACCCTCCGTGACCGCTGGTGTGAAGTGTGTGACAACAATGGCGCACAGCTGCAGTGCTGTGCGCTACCTCATGAAGACTGAAAAGTCTTCTGCCGCCGGTTTCTGGACCTCTTCACTTTTCGGCATCTGCAAGGGGGTCGGTGGCGCGGCTCCGGGACCGGACTCCATGGCTGGGCCTGTGTTCGATCCCTCTGGAGCTAATGGTGTCCAGTAGCCTAAGAAGCCAATCCATCCTGCACGCAGGTGAGTTCACTTCTTCTCCCCTAAGTCCCTCGTTGCAGTGAGCCTGTTGCCAGCAGGACTCACTGTAAAATAAAAAACCTAAAAACTTTTTCTAAGCAGCTCTTTAGGAGAGCCACCTAGATTACACCCTGCTCGGACGGGCACAAAAACCTAACTGAGGCTTGGAGGAGGGTCATAGGGGGAGGAGCCAGTGCACACCACCTGATCCTAAAGCTTTATTTTTGTGCCCGGTCTCCTGCGGAGCCGCTAATCCCCATGGTCCTGACGGAGTCCCCAGCATCCACTAGGACGTCAGAGAAACATTTCTCTAACAGTAAAAGTTCTAAGGTATGAGGATTGGAGAGATCCTACTCTATTTTTAATAGATGCGGGTTAGTGGTGCCATATGTAGTTTTGACCAGTAGGGGTCATAAGGTTATTAATAAGAAAGACAAATCCCATTGTCTAAATCAGGAGCGATTTTTATTTCCAAAAATAAGAATTTTGTATGTTGTGGACAGATGCTAAATTATTAGAGAAATATATTTAGAATACTGGAGCTGATTATATGTCTTAGTTAGAACATCTGAATAGAGGAAATCTAAAGGTTAAAATACGAAATGTATATATATTTACTTAGTATAGATGAAAATGAGGCTTGAACCACATATATTATTGCGCATGTGCAAATCCGAAAATCCGGTATTTAAGGATAAAAGGATGAAGGTAATATATTACACTGAGGAAGCCGCCGAAGCCGGAGGGTAGGCGGAGAAACGCGTTTGGAGACTCAGGAGATCACTGCGGATACTCTGTACCTCATTGCGCCACTGTCATTGTGGCTTGCTGAAGCACTCTCACCAGCGCACGCTGTGCAAAGGAGAGCGGAGAGTAGAGGTTTTTGCCGGGATAAATATCACATTATACAGCGGCTACTGTGGCTGATTGAAGCGCTTTATTAACCGAAGCTGTACTAAGGAGGGAGATCCACATATTGGAGAGTGTTGCACAGATTCTTAACACCAGCATTCCTTGTTGGAGCGGCTGCCATGCCTACAGCAATCTGAGGAGAGGTATATTAAGTACTTAGTGCACGGTACTCTGGGTGGAATCTGGGACTCTCTGAGTATAAACAGTTATTTTGTGGTTCTATCCACATTAACAGCTGAACTATTAATCAAAAATCAATCAATCTTCAATCTTTCATCAATTAACTGCCTTGTGGTTTAATCCATATTAACAACTGAATTACTAACCACTTTACAGATACCAACAAATATATTGATTAATATATATGGACGATAATTGGTATAAAGGAGATACATCTGTGATATTAATTATACTAACCCATAACAAGTGATTGGATTGGAATATATGGACTTTGTTCATTATAAAAGAGGAGACTCAATTGATATACACCTTGCTTGATTGATAGCAAAACAGCTGACTACAAATTATCAGCTGCATCGTGCACTACATGTTCAGTGTTTTAATAAACCAATTTGCTACAATGAATGGACACTACCTATAAATTATAATATATATTGTATTTGGTTAAAATCGTGTTGATAGTGTCCAAACAGATTAGCTTGTTTGACCACTGTGTTATAGTGATTCTGGGAATAAGAACTTCCATTAAAGGGACAAAGAGTCCGGTAACGCAGGTGGTTAGAAAAGTTGATTAATTGTGGAAATATTCAGCCTTGATATGGCATATCTTTTAAATAATTCTAAATAGATTAATATTAATACCGGCCGGTACCATAGTATAATATCTGTACTGTATATTTGTATGTTGTATTTTTTTATATATAAAAAAGTAAACTAAAAGGATTTTATACAAAGTGAATAGCGCTGTCTCATTCTTCGATTTTGTTTTCTATATCTTTGGGTGAACTGGGATCAGTCCCCCGAGACTAGCTGCTTTTACCTTGTAAGGTGACAGCGCCAGGTGTATATTTTTGTAGATCCCTCAGGAGACCATCCGCCACCTCATCAGGAGCATGCCCAGGCGTTGTAGGGAGGTCATACAGGCACGTGGAGGCCACACACACTACTAAGCCTCATTTTGACTTGTTTTAAGGACATTACATCAAAGTTGGATCAGCCTGTAGTTTTTTTTTCCACTTTAATTTTGAGTGCGACTCCAAATCTAGACCTCCATGGGTTAATAAATTTGATTTCCATTGATAATGTTTGTGTGATTTTGTCGTCAGCACATTCAACTATGTAAAGAACAAAGTATTTAATAAGAATATTTCATTCATTCAGATCTAGGATGTGTTCCCTTTATTATTTAGTGTTCCCTTTATTTTTTTGAGCAGTGTGTATGTATGTATATATATATATATATATACACACACACACACACACACACACACACACACACACATATATATACATACATAGAATATTATATATAATAAATAAATAAATACACACGCTAGGTGATTCATCGTGCCCTACGGGCGCTCTTCACACCATCGTAAGGGGCTACACCCCCATAACCCTTGCACGCCCTTGTGGCGTGCAATATTTTTATTGTATGGAGTATTACCTCCAATCATAATTGTGTGAGTGGTTAAATATTGCACGGACAAACGGCGTGCAATGGTTAAGGGGTCGTAGCCCCTTGCAACGGCGTGAACAGCCCATGCAGTGCCTGATGAATCACCTAGTAGGTGCTGTGGTTGGGGGAGTGGCGGGTGCGGAGGAGACGCGGATGGGGCCCGAGGGTGCGGTGGGTGGGGGTCCGGAGCCACCGCGGGTGGGGGAGGAGCGGTTGCAAAGGTGCCGTGGGAGGGGGGCCGGAGCCACCGCGGGAGGTGGAGGGGGGGTGTCGTGGATGTGGGCCGGAAGTACTGGGAGTGTGGGAAGGGCGGTAATTCTTCTCCTGCTTCTCCTCCTGGAAGCAGCTAAGCTACTGTTCTCCCTTTGGCAGCGGCTCACCCGCAGACTCGCACAGCAGCCAGTCACTGATGTTAGCGCCGGTGTTGTAGTTTATTTAGTGCGTCTACTTCCCTGTAATGCGGCGCATTGGGACACCGGCAATAATAACAGTGACTGGCCGGCAGAACTGACTGACTAGCTGAATCAATGTAAAAGGTGAGAGTGCTGTGCAGTGTCAGTGACACTGCACACCCACTGCACAGCACTGTCACCTTTTACATTGATTCAGCGTCCAGACATTACTCTCCGCGATATCACCCACTCTATCCGTTACATTAGCCATCTCGGGGCTTCCAGGCCGGCAGCCCAGGTGCTGTGTTGCAGAGTCTGGGGATCTGGGCGCGGCCGCGTCCAGAGGTGGCTCCGGGGCTGAGAGTATGCGGCGCAGGGAGGGCTATGTAAGCCTTGAGCTGCGCCGCTTTCATACACATCTATGTCGGTGGCCGCAACAGTTTTTGTTCATCCTGTGCCGTGACTAGGGAGTGGTGATTGTTGATGCCGGAGGGGGCAGGTGGACTGGCAGCAGGACATAGGGGGAAAAAATCCTTTTACTGCAGCGTCCTATGTCAACAGCGCAGAGACTTGCTTCATACCCTACAACTGTATCTTTTTAGCAGGTACAGAACCTTTTTTTTTAATTCTCTGTACCAATTTTTGTCTCTCCAAACTTCCATTGAAAGTATAGGAAAAGGGGCGCGGCCACCCTCCTTTACACGTGACCACACCCCCTTTTCTAATTTGAACCAATTTTAAAGTGTTGGAGGGTATGTTGCTGCAGAAGCAGTGGGCCTATTTTGGGGTGTGGGCCTGGAGCTGCAGCTCCATCAGCCCCATTGTTAATCCTGCTCTGGGAACACACAGCAGCCAAAGGGCAGAGCCTCCCAATGGATGTAACCTGCGCGGGAGGACGTTTCTCGCCCAGTAAGCTGTGGACTGGATGTGATAGGCCTGCCGCTAACCCAATGAGAGCTCCTAGCCACGCCCAGTGTTATACACACAGTCACAGATCTGGGCTATTATATAGGAGATTATATATGTGATTTGTAGTAACATTTTTGCATATTGAAACACCTGCAAATATTTAGGTCAATTCCATTTTTAATCAAATAAAAGTATTAGATTATACAGATATCTCATGTGCATCTCTTTTCCAAGGTAATTTTAATATATAGATTTTTTTTTTAGTCCCCTTCACATTTATAAAGAAAAAAAAAAGACTGAATTATGTTACAAGAATGAGATGACGACATCCGCTCATACAATCCCCATTTGTGTAAATGGTTGTACTGAAAATTAAACTTATTTAACTTTTAGTCTAATCTGAAGAGTTCATCATTAGCCAAATGGAGGCCTTGAACAGTAAGGGCTAAAACATAATTTACAACTGCTACTATACAGTTAGCCATTAGTTTTCATCACTGCTTGTTAAAGTGTACATAGTGGAAGCGGCCATTTTGTGGGCTAAACCAATATTCAGGAGGACACCACCTATCAATTCATTAGAAACCAGGGACATTCAGGTTATTGAATAGTCTGAATACTGGTGTGCTGTATGCAGTGGATAGGTACAACGTCACGTGAGCCTGTCAGCTATACACAACGGAGCTGCCATTTTGTGGGCTGACCCATGCGCGTTTAGCTTGTAAAGTCACTAGGAAGCAGTACTCCATGACCAGAAATCAAGAAACACCACAGGGACCTCAATGGACCTAGCTTCAGCCTCCAGAAATTGATGCCTTTACTGTGTGAAGTTGACCTGTGTATTTGATTTTACAGAGGCACGTAAAAATCTACGGTCTTGTCATACAGCCTGAAACTTTGACATCAGGTACACAGCCTTCTGGGAAGTTTCAGTTTTGGTTGGAATAATCCATTAAGCAGGCCTGACCAACCTGTGGCTCTCCAGCTGTTGTGAAACTACACATTCCAGCATGCCCTGCCACAGTTTTATCTTTCCCTAAGCAAAACTGTGTCGGCATGCTGGGACTTTTAGTTTCACAGCAGTTGACCAGGACTGTTTTAATAGGTCCCCAGTTCGGCATTAAGGGCATCTTTAATTCTTGATCACCCCAAAATACTGTACAACCTTATTTACTGGCGGGTTCACAAAGTAGCATCAGTAAAACGTTCTATATTTTTATTTTTAGGCCACTTGAGTGCTATTCAAACCTAAACTTTAAAATTTTTAATAGATTTTGCTTTCAAGCAGAGAACGTTAAACCCATTTTTTCTTATTAGAATAATGTTGAGCCCCTGACTAAACTTTGATTAATAAAGAAACTGGAGAATGATAGTCTGTATTTCTATTAAATGGTGTATTTGCATTGAAATAGGTTATGGAAATCTACTTTTCGCACAAACGCTGTGGATAAGATAACTATCAGAATATGACTAGCCATAAAAAAATAAGAAATAATTAGGAGCCCATAAACAGCTAGAAATGTTCATCATTTCCTTGTGCCAATAAAGTTTGTTCTACGTATTTCACTGCAGTCCATATGGACGGTATGGAGGGACCAATGATCCATTTTCTGTATTATTTAGTGGCTCTTTTATGCTTTACGTATTGATCAGTCAGTAATGACACCAATTATGAATGGATAGACAGACAGGCTTAATATTGGTTTATCCCGTAAAATGTAGCTCTGCCTAGTACAGCTAGTGAGCAATAATGTGCATTAAACAATAAAGAAACATTTGAAACGGATCAGAAAAAGACTCAGCGAGTAAGTGCATGTTATAGGACTGGTTAGAAATATTGCGGACATTTAAGAAAATTGGTGCACGGGAAGCTGCAAAAAAAAATATGTGCTGTAACTCCTAGCAACCAGTCTGTCAGTTTAGAAATGAAAGCAAATCTGATTTGTTGCTAGGGCTTCCAGCATCTTTTATCCCATTACCTGTGCACCAGTTTTCAAAACAGGACCCTCATTAAATTATGAAATAAAAATACTTATTTTTATTAAAACATAAACTTAGCGTTTTCTGCTCCTCTGCTGATAAGGTGTATTAAAAATAACACCATTGGTTAAACTTTCTGGACGTACCGTCACAAACTTTTGAAACACTGAGCGAGGTCTTTAGAAACTAGCAGATAAAATGATTAAAAAAAAACAAAAAGTAAAAAAATAAAATAAAAAAAAATGTAATACACTGAACTAGGAATATAGTTTGAGAAATCATAAAAAAAGAAAATATTTTTTGCTTACATATGCATTTATGTTTAAACACACAAGGCAACAAAATGAATCATGGACGCTAACATAATGTGCATTAGTTCACTGTACTAAGAATGAAAGAAACCCCACAAAACTTTCTAACAGGTACAAACAGATACGGGCCAGGAAGCGGTCAGGCAGGTGGCACGCGCTAAGAAGGGGTTTGGCTTGACAAAGGTGACTGATGAGTAGAATGTTTCTTTTTGTACGATGCCCAGCGGCAAACCGGGCAGCAGTGTCTTCCCCCCACCAGCCACATTACAATGCAGTTTTGGTGGAACACGTGACCACATGGTAGACCCATGAGCAGAGAGCCATTTTCAAAATTCTCTAGACACACCACGCATTCTGTACAGTGCAACATGTTCTCCGGCCACATGGACCAGTTTGGTTCCAGGCTGTCCATCGTGCAAGAGGAACCATATGACCCATCTTCTTTTCCGCATGGGCTACCTTGGCTTTCAGTGTCAACACAAGAGCAAATCTGGCCAGTGCACTCTGACGAAGGCTTGACTGTGCAACAACCGGTATGGTTAAGCGGGCGACTACTACAAGTTACACCATTGCGTTGCTCGGTCTCCGAGTCACTGTCACTTTCTAGAGAGCTCTCAGAGAGGTCTTCTTCTGCATAATGGCTATGACACTGGAACTGCCAGGTTGGTAGATTTTTTATGTAATCTGAAGGGATAAGAGGATGAAGCCATAAATCAGGGAAGGCTAATCGCTCAAGGAAGAGCTCTTGGTCTTCATCCCAGTCTGAGTTGTTGGGAAAGTGATGAAAAGAGGCAATCGGGTGGAACAGGTAGCTGGTGTACCAGTCCCAGAGGCTGGATAGCCACTCCAGGTTATTGGCGTTCACCTCGTCTGCATTGTTGTTACGCCGCCTTTTCTTTTCAAAGTAGTCGATGAGCAAGCCGTGGCCAAGATAAGTGCCTAGAAAAAGGGCAGGGTGGGAAGAATAGAACATCCAGTCCGCTCTCACCCATGAGGCCAAAGTGGTGGTGTTCGAGTACCGGAGAAGCTTGAGGCTGTACTCATAAAAGCTGTCCAGGTAAGGTAACTGCAAAAAGCCCAAAACTGGTAACCAGGAAATAATTAGCAAGGAATTGTATGCCCCTAAAGTGCTGATTAGAACCACAAATCTCTTTATGGTGGCTCCTTGTGTGATAAACAGGTCCATCCAGGCCATGAGATTGACCAGAACCAGGCTGAGCACAAACAAGTCATTGACTTCTGGCTGCAAAGTACGTAGGAAGGAGTCCATGGCACGGAGGGAGACGTACTCTCCTGTATTATTTCCGTACTTGTAGATTCCCTCTGGCGTTTGCAAAATGTAGGACGGCGTTCTGGTTATGCCAATTTCTTCCATGTAACTTGTGTTGTCCCAGTTCCCGACACTGACGAAGATGAATTCTACTCTGCCGGTGAACTTTACGCTCAGCGCGGAGAAGAAAGCTGGAGGCTGGTCAAGGTTGGCAAACAGGTACAGCTTGACCTTGTACTGGTCGCTTTTGTTCCACTCCTGCCTCAGATGCTCGGAGTTGTAAATAGTCTTGATCCGCGACGCGGCGTGAGCGGTTATCCACTTGAAAATATGCTCCGTCTCAATTTTACGTCCGCTGTACTCTTTAAGCATGACTTTCCCCTTGGACGTGCTGGTTTGAGGCACTGACATAATGAGTGTCGATCTCATCCAACCTCTCTTCCTGCAGTATCTGGGGGAAAAAAAAAAAATTCCAAACAGAAGCAGAAAACTAAGATGCCTGGGGTATATTTCAATAAAAACAAACAAATATACAAACAAAGACCACAATTTGGCATTAAAACTATAACAATACTTAGCTGGTTGGAGGTGAAAATTTAAAACGTCAATCTCACTCACTGCAAAGCCCAGCCTGCTAAACACTGACTGGGAGTGCCGTTTTAAATTTTCATCTTCAACCCACTGGGAAGCAGAAGCTTTGTAAATCAAGCCCCAATTATTGGTTTGTGACAAAATACAGGTAACACAAAAGGGGTGTACACCAACAGTACATGCACAATAAAAACAGACTGAGCAGCCTTGCTTCTACACCGGGAGGGAAAAACACATATATCCCAAAAGGTTCAAATGCTAAAACAATGTGCAGCATGCATTGGCGCTCAAACAGTAAGATGAATCCCTTGAATTATTGAGGGATGAAAGAATAAAACCTTTGGTTCATTCACAGGATAAAGTGCATTTATTCACATGGGCAAACTCACCAACATGAAACATACAGTTAAAACATACAATAATAAAAACAGTTATGAACAAAAATGAACCTGGAGGCAGTGACTAGTTTAAAGTGACTGTGCAATAAGTAAACAATCAATCTCTCACCATGTTGTGGCCCTGCGGTGGGCTAGCTTAGAATAAGCAGTTAGGGTCCAGAGCTGAAATAGCCCGGCACCACCGCATAGAGCATATATCAGCACAAAAGTCCTTCCAGTAGTATCACCGCTCCTTTGTCCATTAAGCCCTCTATCCAAATACTAAACCAAAGGTTTTATTCTTTCATCCCTCAATAATTCAAGGAATTCATCTTACTGTTTGAGCGCCAATGCATGCTGCACATTGTTTTAACAAAATACAGGTAAACAAGAATTGGGCACAAAGTACAAACTTGGACACTTTGGTAAAAATGTTTACAGTTTAGCTTCAGGAAACAGCATCTTGTACGTATTAATGTAAAACGTATAAAAGATGTTTTAAGGATGTTTTAAAGGACTTGACCCACGGTGTTCCAATGGGTTCAGGGACACTGCAGAACTGGGACACGGTGGCAGCAAAGGACACTCTTTCTTGCAGTAGAGTACCAGAGAAGTCCAGCAGTGGTTGGCCCCACCAGTAGGGGCTCCTAATAGTAGCAGCAAGCCTGTCAATAATCAGCAAAGAGGATCATGTCGGGAGGGTCTCAAAAGGCACTGCGCCAGACAATGATGCTCCGAGACCACTGGCAGCAAGAAAACCTGCATCCCCCACATCTGGTGTCCAGGTTCACGAATTGGCATTCATCTTGTAGGAGGCACCAGACTCTTGGGCTCAACTCCTAGAGAGTTGGTTTAAGGTGGCAAAGTTTAAGGATGAAATTTCCTAAATCTACATGCATAATTAGGTTGCGTCTTCTACTTGCATTGTTGCACTCAACGCTCAGTCATACACTAACCGCTTACATGAGATCAGAGCCACAGGAACTTCTGCCTATGCAGCCAGGTAATGTAATTAATGCCTAAAGCTGTAGAGAGGGTGGGGCACAACATTAGAGCTTATTTTTAATAATGGGAAGTTTGTTAATAACTGTACATTGCAATTAGGCTTTTATTCAGGCTGTACTATTAAGGTTAGAGTTTGGTGTGGGGGGGGGGGGGGGGGGGGGGGGATTCAAGTAACCCTGTAATTTTTTGGATGCATAAAAAAAAAGGGGGGCTTTTTGGGACATTTAGCAAATTCCCCCCCCCCAGGCATTTCAATTAGAGCTCAATTTTTGCACATATTTTCAGGCGGAAACACTTGGGGGAATATGTAATAGAGCTCAAGTTTGCCGGAGGTGCGGGACGTCAATCGAGAATGAACGTATTTTTAAAGCAGCAATCATTTATAAGGCAAAACCAACCTGGCCATGGCCTTGAAAAAGTGGTCTACAAGTGCAAAATGCGTCGACCTAATGTGCATGCTGCCATACAACGAAAGGACCAAGGAACACCCATCTGTGGGACTGACTAGGAGCCGAAGCAGGGTACTGTCCTGGGATACCCAGCTTCACGCCACCTGCGGCTGCCAACTCCACACACGGGTATGGCTACAGAGACCTTTTAACTTTCATAAAGTTTTACTTTCTTTCACTGTCATTTATTCATGCCAAACAGCTGCCAGTGTTCATTGCACCCACCCATGTGATTCTTTCCCTGCGGAATGCCCAACATCCTTCACCACCGTTATCACATGTGGACATTCCTTTTATCTACTTTACTGTACTGTTCTGATCCATCACAAATAAACTGTGTTTATTTTATCTGTCCATAGTTGGTCTAACCAAAGCACTTAAGGTCAATAGCCGCTGTTCACATTACCTTAATAGGTGGCAAGCCATGAGGTCAGAGTTAGTTTGGGTTTCTAATTACATCATTTAATGCCAGATGTGCCAACGCTGTTTAGTACGGAGCCCACTCACCTGGGGTCGCTCGAGCAGTTGAAAGTTCCCGCACGGATGCCAAATTTAGTGACTTTTTTCACCATCTTCTCCCAGTGGACTCTGCTCACAAGAGGGCTCCGATCATTTGCAATCACCTGTAATGAGGGAGGTGAGTATCATGAACCCGAAACCAAAAACTGTAAGTAAAACGCCATGATGGATGGCAGAAGAAAAAAAAAAAAAAAAAAAAAAAGTACCTCCCAGTGCCAATTCCTAGCTTTCGCGCCACACGCCAGGGATATACAGGGATGGGATTATAATTAGAGATGAGCGGGTTCGGATTTACTCGGTTCTTAACGCCAGAATTATCGCAAGTTCTTTTTTTCTGGATTTTTCTTATTGGCTGACCAAAACGCGTGACGTCCGTGAGCCAATAAGGAGATTCGGGTAAATCAGAGTAAAACCGAACCCGCTCATCTCTAATTATAATGGCACTTGGAGTTTTGCACAATTCTTGCAATCTTCAGAACCTTGCCTCAAATATACCGCATTACAATGAGTATTTTCCCAATACCGCCCTTGTGATTTCCCCCACCTTATTTAGCAGCTGTCTTGATAATAAGTACATTAAAAGATGCTCAGCGTCATTGACTGTGTATAGGAGATTGCCTCCTGACTAGCCATACAGATATGTTACATCCATAATCCTTTTCTGTGTCTGTTTAGTAATACTGTGGATTTTGCAGCAGGCTCACTGATACGTACACACTAAGGGCCTAATTCAGACCTGATTGCAGCAGCCAATTTGTTAGCTAATGGGCAAAACCATTTGCACTGCAGGGGGGGCAGATATAACGCGCAGAGAGTTAGATTTGGGTGGGGTGTGTTTAAACTGAAATCTAAATTGCAGTGTAAAAATAAAGCAGCCAGTATTTACACTGCACAGAAACACAATAACCCACCCAAATCTAACTCTCTGCACATGTTATATCTCCCCCCCCCCCCCTGCAGTGCACATGGTTTTGCCCATTAGCTAACAAATTTGCTGCTGCGATCAGGTCTGAATTAGGCCCTATGGGGGGTAATTCTGAGTTGATCGCAGCAGGAATTTTGTTAGCAGTTGGGCAAAACCATGTGCACTGCAGGGGAGGCAGATAACATTTGCAGAGAGTTAGATTTGGGTGGGTTATATTGTTTCTGTGCAGGGTAAATAATACTGGCTGCTTTATTTTTACACTGCAATTTAGATTGAAGATTGAACACACCCCACCCAAATCTAACTCTCTCTGCACATGTTACTTCTGCCTCCCTGCAGTGCACATGGTTTTGCTCAACTGCTAACAAAGTTCCTGCTGCGATCAGGTCTGAATTACCCCCAATATCCATGGGATATACATGTTTGTAAAGGCACTGCGTGTGTCCTGTTCAGAGTATTGTCACACCTATAAACAAATATAAAGCAGTACAGAAGTCACATGCAGCACTCCCTACGAGTACACACAATGCCACGTCCCATGTGAAGACAGATGAGTCCATTCCAGATCTATTGTATAGAATGTAAACATATAACTGTAAAGTCCTGGAATGATGTATTGTAGGGGTGTATATTGTACACACTTATTACCCTTTTATCTAGCAGCACACGTGAGCTCTGTAACAGGAGCCGACACCGGGCAGATCCTGCAGTGACTGTACAATGTAGTCAGACAGGTTCCTGATGAACAACTGTAATCATTTCTCTACTGCTGCCAGCACGTGATGAGATTTACAAGGCGATGCTTCCACCTATTAACCCCAGATGTTCTTGTAGGGTTCACACAGAGCCGGTACTGCCAGGAGCATGGAGTGCTGCCTACAGACAACTTGCCCAGAGCAATGTCTGACGCTCCAAAAATGGATCTAGGACACTGGAACCTTCTCAGTGTATATTAGTAAGGGGCGTTTGACCGGGGTCAGAGAAGCAGATGGGGACAGAAGCTCAGGCAACCAATCAGACCATCTGAATGTTCAAAGTATTACAAAGTATTTCAGGGAATGTGTGTCACAATTGTGGGAACGTGTACGATTGTGTATACCAGGAGATGAAAGATGTGTCAGTGAGGACCGGGCTGCATGTGACAGGGGTAGTGACATGATGTGAGGAGGGGAATGGAGGCAGCAGGAAGCCACAGACTGACAGTTATATAGTGGAAGCAGCAGGGTCCCCCAGCAGCACAGAGTATATCAGGAGACGAGTGATGCGTCACTGAGGGCAGGGCATCATGTGACAGGGGTAGTGACATGATGTGAGGAGGAGAATGGAGGCAGTAGGAAGCCAGAGACTGACAGTTATATAGTGGAAGCAGCAGGGTCCCCCAGCAGCACAGAGTATATCAGGAGACGAGTGATGCGTCACTGAGGGCAGGGCATCATGTGACAGGGGTAGTGACATGATGTGAGGAGGAGAATGGAGGCAGTAGGAAGCCAGAGACTGACAGTTATATAGTGGAAGCAGCAGGGTCCTCAGCAGCACAGAGTATATCAGGAGACGAGTGTTGCGTCACTGAGGACCGGGCTACATGTGACAGGGGCAGTGACATGATGTGAGGAGGAGAATGGAGGCAGTAGGAAGCCAGAGACTGACAGTTCTATAGTGGAAGCAGCAGGGTCCTCAGCAGCACAGAGTATATCAGGAGACGAGTGATGCGTCACTGAGGACCGGGCTACATGTGACAGGGGTAGTGACATGATGTGAGGAGGAGAATGGAGGCAGTAGGAAGCCAGAGACTGACAGTTATATAGTGGAAGCAGCAGGGTCCTCAGCAGCACAGAGTATATCAGGAGACGAGTGTTGTGTCACTGAGGGCAGGGCTACATGTGACAGGGGCAGTGACATGATGTGAGGAGGAGAATGGAGGCAGTAGGAAGCCAGAGACTGACAGTTATATAGTGGAAGCAGCAGGGTCCCCCAGCAGCACAGAGTATATCAGGAGACGAGTGTTGCGTCACTGAGGACCGGGCTGCATGTGACAGGGGTAGTGACATGATGTGAGGAGGAGAATGGAGGCAGTAGGAAGCCAGAGACTGACAGTTCTATAGTGGAAGCAGCAGGGTCCTCAGCAGCACAGAGTATATCAGGAGACGAGTGATGCGTCACTGAGGACCGGGCTACATGTGACAGGGGTAGTGACATGATGTGAGGAGGAGAATGGAGGCAGTAGGAAGCCAGAGACTGACAGTTATATAGTGGAAGCAGCAGGGTCCTCAGCAGCACAGAGTATATCAGGAGACGAGTGTTGTGTCACTGAGGGCAGGGCTACATGTGACAGGGGCAGTGACATGATGTGAGGAGGAGAATGGAGGCAGTAGGAAGCCAGAGACTGACAGTTATATAGTGGAAGCAGCAGGGTCCCCCAGCAGCACAGAGTATATCAGGAGACGAGTGTTGCGTCACTGAGGACCGGGCTGCATGTGACAGGGGTAGTGACATGATGTGAGGAGGAGAATGGAGGCAGTAGGAAGCCAGAGACTGACAGTTCTATAGTGGAAGCAGCAGGGTCCTCAGCAGCACAGAGTATATCAGGAGACGAGTGATGCGTCACTGAGGACCGGGCTACATGTGACAGGGGTAGTGACATGATGTGAGGAGGAGAATGGAGGCAGTAGGAAGCCAGAGACTGACAGTTATATAGTGGAAGCAGCAGGGTCCCCCAGCAGCACAGAGTATATCAGGAGACGAGTGATGCGTCACTGAGGACAGGGCTACATGTGACAGGGGTAGTGACATGATGTGAGGAGGAGAATGGAGGCAGTAGGAAGCCACAGACTGACAGTTATATAGTGGAAGCAGCAGGGTCCTCAGCAGCACAGAGTATATCAGGAGACGAGTGTTGTGTCAGTGAGGACCGGGCTACATGTGACAGGGGTAGTGACATGATGTGAGGAGGAGAATGGAGGCAGTAGGAAGCCAGAGACTGACAGTTATATAGTGGAAGCAGCAGGGTCCCCCAGCAGTACAGAGTATATCAGGAGACGAGTGATGCGGCACTGAGGACCGGGCTACATGTGACAGGGGTAGTGACATGATGTGAGGAGGAGAATGGAGGCAGTAGGAAGCCAGAGACTGACAGTTATATGGTGGAAGCAGCAGGGTCCCCCAGCAGTACAGAGTATATCAGGAGACGAGTGATGCGTTGCTGAGGACCGGGCTACATGTGACAGGGGTAGTGACATGATGTGAGGAGGAGAATGGAGGCAGTAGGAAGCCAGAGACTGACAGTTATATAGTGGAAGCAGCAGGGTCCCCCAGCAGCACAGAGTATATCAGGAGACGAGTGGTGTGTCACTGAGGACCGGGCTACATGTGACAGGGGTAGTGACATGATGTGAGGAGGAGAATGGAGGCAGTAGGAAGCCAGAGACTGACAGTTATATAGTGGAAGCAGCAGGGTCCTCAGCAGCACAGAGTATATCAGGAGACGAGTGTTGCGTCACTGAGGACCGGGCTACATGTGACGAGGGTAGTGACATGATGTGAGGAGGAGAATGGAGGCAGTAGGAAGCCAGAGACTGACAGTTATATAGTGGAAGCAGCAGGGTCCCCCAGCAGCACAGAGTATATCAGGAGACGAGTGTTGTGTCAGTGAGGACCGGGCTACATGTGACAGGGGTAGTGACATGATGTGAGGAGGAGAATGGAGGCAGTAGGAAGCCAGAGACTGACAGTTCTATAGTGGAAGCAGCAGGGTCCTCAGCAGCACAGAGTATATCAGGAGACGAGTGATGCGGCACTGAGGGCAGGGCTACATGTGACAGGGGTAGTGACATGATGTGAGGAGGGGAATGGAGGCAGTAGGAAGCCAGAGACTGACAGTTGTATAGTGGAAGCAGCAGGGTCCTCAGCAGCACAGAGTATATCAGGAGACGAGTGTTGTGTCAGTGAGGACCGGGCTACATGTGACAGGGGTAGTGACATGATGTGAGGAGGAGAATGGAGGCAGTAGGAAGCCAGAGACTGACAGTTATATAGTGGAAGCAGCAGGGTCCCCCAGCAGTACAGAGTATATCAGGAGACGAGTGATGCGTTGCTGAGGACAGGGCTACATGTGACAGGGGTAGTGACATGATGTGAGGAGGAGAATGGAGGCAGTAGGAAGCCAGAGACTGACAGTTATATAGTGGAAGCAGCAGGGTCCCCCAGCAGCACAGAGTATATCAGGAGACGAGTGTTGTGTCAGTGAGGACCGGGCTACATGTGACAGGGGTAGTGACATGATGTGAGGAGGAGAATGGAGGCAGTAGGAAGCCAGAGACTGACAGTTCTATAGTGGAAGCAGCAGGGTCCTCAGCAGCACAGAGTATATCAGGAGACGAGTGATGCGTTGCTGAGGACAGGGCTACATGTGACAGGGGTAGTGACATGATGTGAGGAGGAGAATGGAGGCAGTAGGAAGCCAGAGACTGACAGTTATATAGTGGAAGCAGCAGGGTCCCCCAGCAGCACAGAGTATATCAGGAGACGAGTGTTGTGTCAGTGAGGACCGGGCTACATGTGACAGGGGTAGTGACATGATGTGAGGAGGAGAATGGAGGCAGTAGGAAGCCAGAGACTGACAGTTATATAGTGGAAGCAGCAGGGTCCTCAGCAGCACAGAGTATATCAGGAGACGAGTGTTGTGTCAGTGAGGACCGGGCTACATGTGACAGGGGTAGTGACATGATGTGAGGAGGAGAATGGAGGCAGTAGAAAGCCAGAGACTGACAGTTCTATAGTGGAAGCAGCAGGGTCCTCAGCAGCACAGAGTATATCAGGAGACGAGTGATGCGGCACTGAGGGCAGGGCTACATGTGACAGGGGTAGTGACATGATGTGAGGAGTGGGATGGAGGACAGGGTCCCTAAGCAATAGCAATAGGAGATGCCTGACACAATAATGTAGGTGGGTTGTGGTGCAATCCCTATAAGAAACCAATACAGCCAAGATGAGGGAATGAAGCTTCTCTATGTTTTGAAATTACAGTACCAGTGACTTACTCTATAGCAAAAAGTTGTACATGTTTGAACAATTAGTAAATCCCAATTAATAAATCCCAATTAATATTAACAATTACCGATTTCTGCAAACTCAGAAAATGCTTCAACCTCCCTGCTGTATTCCCTACATTCAGGTGGCTTTAATATATATACCTATATTACTTCTGAAGATAAATAGGAATGCGATTATATCCAGTACTAATTAATTAAGTGTTATTGGCTTGCTGTGATCCTGTTGCCTGAGGAGGCAGTTCACAAAACAGCTGCCTCCCCAGTGTGTGACAGGCATCCTTTAAGTGGACCTTGCTATTCTGTATGTGTGTAATATAATAAAATATATATATCTATATATATATATATATATATATCTATATATATATATATATCTATATCTATCTATACATATAATAGGAATTTATCTGCGCTGTCCTCAGAAATTGTGTTACGGTCAGTCGTGGCTGTTGTCCCTAAAAAGACCCCATATAGCATGGGGAAAAGGAGGGGTGCGGTTAAAACATACCTTTAATGTTACATGTAACTTGTGCTGACTGCCTGAACCCAGGGTTCAGGGCATCCGGATGATAGACAGACAGAGTCTAAGTCAACAGGTATAAAAGGTTGACACACAAATGGTCCGCACTTTTTTTTTTTACATGTTTTTCCAACATTTGCTAGATTTACTATCCTCGTGGACTACGACCGGGAATAGCAACTTGTGGCCAGCTAGTGGAGCGAGCCCTTCATGCCTGCAGCGTGGTGAGTGACGTGAGCACGCGAGGCTATACCTTTTTACTGCTGATCGTCATGTATTACTAAACATACAATATGTGACCCAAAAAACATGCGTCGACCATGTAATTTCGACCTTTTGAACCTGTCAACCTAACCCACAGTAGACCTCTTATCTGCTGACCTTATGCATGTCAACCATTTGGTGTCGCCCTATTGACTGTCAGCCTAAATACTGTAGATCTTCCATACCACACTTGGGGAACTAGCCAATGAGAATTCGGGAGGGGGAGGGGGGGTTAGAACTGAAGTTGAGCGATAATGACTAATGACTTGTCAGTACAGGATGTACAGGGCCTGATTCCGAGTCACTCGCTACGTACATGTCGTACATAGTCGTGCGATTTTTCTGTGCACGTGTCTAACTGGCGCCGCGTCCATACATCCCGGTTGTGTTAGGACACATTCACAGTTTAGGTTTAAGGTGCGTAGACAGAGGCACACAGTGACTATGTACTGGGCGTTCTTGGATGATGATTTGGAGGGTCTGCTACTTAGACGCAGGGAGTGGTAATTCAGGATCTACAGACTCTGACAGTCCCGGCACAGTCCGATGCACAGCTGTACACCATGGAAGGGCACAGTCCAGTGCACAGCTGTACACCATGGAAGGGCACAGTCCAGTGCACAGCTGTACACCATGGAAAGGCACAGTCCGATGCACAGCTGTACACCATGGAAGGGCACAGTCCAGTGCACAGCTGTACACCATGTAAGGGCACAGATGCACAGCTGTACACCATGGAAGGGCACAGTCTGATGCACAGCTGTACACCATGGAAAGGCACAGTCTGATGCACAGCTGTACACCAGGGAAGGGCACAGTCTGATGCACAGCTGTACACCAGGGAAGGGCACAGTCTGATGCACAGCTGTACACCAGGGAAGGGCACAGTCTGATGCACAGCTGTACACCAGGGAAGGGCACAGTCTGATGCACAGCTGTACACCAGGGAAGGGCACAGTCTGATGCACAGCTGTACACCAGGGAAGGGCACAGTCTGATGCACAGCTGTACACCAGGGAAGGGCACAGTCTGATGCACAGCTGTACACCAGGGAAGGGCACAGTCTGATGCACAGCTGTACACCAGGGAAGGGCACAGTCTGATGCACAGCTGTACACCAGGGAAGGGCACAGTCTGATGCACAGCTGTACACCAGGGAAGGGCACAGTCTGATGCACAGCTGTACACCAGGAAAGGGCACAGTCTGATGCACAGCTGTACACCAGGAAAGGGCACAGTCTGATGCACAGCTGAGCTGTACACCATGGAAAGGCACAGTCTGATGCACAGCTGTACACCAGGGAAGGGCACAGTCTGATGTACAGCTGTACACCATGGAAAGGCACAGTCCGATGCACAGCTGTACACCAGGGAAGGGTACAGTACAATGCACAGCTGTACACCAGGGAAGGGCACAGTCTGATGCAGAGCTGTACACCATGGAAAGGCACAGTCCGATGCACAGCTGTACACCAGGGAAGGGTACAGTCCAATGCACAGCTGTACACCATGGAAGGGCACAGTCTGATGCACAGCTGTACACCAGGGAAGGGCACAGTCTGATACACAGCTGTACACCAGGGAAGGGTGCAGTCCAATGCACAGCTGTACACCAGGGAAGGGCACAGTCTGATGCACAGCTGTACACCAGGGAAGGGTGCAGTCCAATGCACAGCTGTACACCATGGAAAGGCACAGTCTGATGCACAGCTGTACACCAGGGAAGGGTACAGTCCAATGCACAGCTGTACACCAGGGAAGGGGTTTGTGTTGACGTGCCCTTAGCGTAAAGACGCAGAGGTGAGACCGGCATAAGACAGGGAGGAAGCTGATCCCGACTCAGCATCAGGCCAATAATCTATAAATAGTGTCAGCACTGAAATGAGGTACATAGCCAGTAACACAATACGTAAAGCAAGGTACCTGCACCAGCCAGATGCCATCTTTTGTGTCTTCTACCAGCTCATAGAAGTGCATTTCTCCACTGAAATTAGTGCTGGATCCGGCTTCCAAGGCCTCCTCTTCTTTTAAGGCAGAGTACAACTCTCCTTCCATAAGATCCCCTGTTAATCACAGTCAGAAAATGTAAACAGGAGCAAGAACCACAATTATAACTATATACTCCATATACTAACACACTACAGATCCCACCCACCGTGCCCTGTCCCCACACTAACACACTACAGATCCCACCCACCACGCCCTGTCCCCACACTAACACACTACAGATCCCAACCACCACGCCCTGTCCCCACACTAACACACTACAGATCCCACCCACTACGCCCTGTCCCCACACTAACACACTACAGATCCCACCCACTACGCCCTGTCCCCACACTAACACACTACAGATCCCACCCACTACGCCCTGTCCCCACACTAACACACTACAGATCCCACCCACCGAACCCTGTCCCCACACTAACACACTACAGATCCCACCCACTACGCCCTGTCCCCACACTAACACACTACAGATCCCACCCACCGAACCCTGTCCCCACACTAACACACTACAGATCCCACCCACTACGCCCTGTCCCCACACTAACACACTACAGATCCCACCCACCGCGCCCTGTCTCCACACTAACACTACAGATCCCACCCACAGCACCCTGTCCCCACACTACAGATCCCACCCACCGCGCCATGTCCCCACACTACAGATCCCACCCACCGCGCCCTGTCCCTGCACTCACTAAATTAAAATGATAATTCTGTTAAAATAAATAAAACCAACTTACTAGGAGTGCTTTAGTTCCTAAACAGACTTTTTTTTTTTTTATTAAACCCCTAAAGCTCCACGCGCTCTATATTATTGGTGCCCGAGAGCCAACTTCATGCTCCTTGTATGCAGCCAAGCAAAAGTGGGACGTGCAGTCATTTGTGCGGAGCCAGCGCACAAGTCAATAACACAGGGACACCCCTAGATGTGCTCCGTCAGCTCATTTAAATAATCCTGCACTGAAAACTAAATCCCTGTGTTTCAACTTGAGCACAAAACTAGGAGAAGCATGCACTGATCCGCCCACGTCCTACTGCTGGAAAGCGAGAACACCCTCTATGTGTCTGAGGGGAAAAATATACATGGAAATGAGGTGTAAATTAAGAAATGAAAATATATCTACCAAGGGCCTTATTCAGAGTTGTCAAGCAAACCAAAAAAAAGCACACAAATGGGCAAAATCATTCTGCACTGTAGGTGGGGCAGATGTAACATGTGCAGAGAAAGTTAGATTTGGGTGGGGTGTGTTCAAACTGAAATCTAAATTGCAGTGTAAAAATACAGCAGCCAGTATTTACCCTGCACAGAAACAAAATAACCCACCCAAATCTAACTCTCTCTGCACGTTACCTCTCCACCGATCAACCCCTGTATACCTTGCTTTGGGTAATCCGGACTGGTCATAAATACGGTATTTATTTGACATCCGGCGTTGTTGAGCCTGATGTATGTGTAAGCACTGCAGAGTTATTTCCAAACCGTGGAGCAGATGTATTAAGCCTGGAGAAGTGATAAAGCAGTGATATGTGCAAGGTGATAACGCACCAGCCAATCAGCTCCTAACTGTAAATTTACATATTGGAGCTGATTGGCTGGTGCGTTATCACCTTCTACTTATCACTGCTTTATCACTTCTCCAGGCTTAATACATCTGCCCCACCTGTTTAATACCGGATATTCCCTTACAAAGCTATTTACACCAGTAACTCCGATACTCATTATTACATCATCAACAGGTGCTGAAAAATCCCTTGCAAGTTGTCACCTCACAACATAGTAAAAAAGTCATGGTTATTAAAAGATAAATTGCTTAGAAACAAACAAACCAAAAAAATCTGCACAAAGAAGACGGCATACCGAAAAATGAAATGGATGTGGAGTAACACTGACGCCTATGGTTAACTTTTCAAAAACAGTTTACATAAGAGCAACAATATTTTTGATACACTGACCAGATCTTTCCACCAGCTCCCGGACATCTCTCTTCTCCGGGAGCCCTGAATACCCCAGTCCACGGCATTCTAGGATGGTCTTTAGCTGGTGGAAGCTTAACGTCACCGGGTCCAGAAGCTGGCTGGCAAAGATGCCCGTCTCATACCATACTATGGTCTCAAAAAACCTTGCCAGGATGAAGAGGATGAGGAAGTACAGGAGCAGAAGAAACAATTTCAACCACATCTTGCCAGTCTTGGAGGAGGAGATCTTCAGCCCTGCCCTGGAGAAAGAGGAGGTATAAGCTCCAACAGTCCAAGCCAAGCACAGGACCACACATGTGCAACCGTCTGTAGGGATCGTTATCTAATAAACTCAACTTCCTTTCTAGAGGCTGCCAACTTCCTTTCTAGAGGCTGCCGAGCAGACAGATAACAACAAAGTACTTAACCTATTGATTCACATGCCATGAATGTAATGAGCAACTTGTTGCTTTTCCTATGAGTTATGTTGGAGACATGTGAAGAAAAAAATCTAACGAGTGGATGTTAATAAACCAGGCAGGAGCATTTAATGCAATTAAATAAAGCCGGCCGCATCATACACTGAACTGAGAGTAGGGGGCTGGCCTTTGATTCTGAGGGCTACTTCAATAACCATGAGAATGCAGCCAGTCAGCATTGTGGGGGTCCCCACCTCAATAGTCTCTGTGCGCGTGGACCCTCTAAATGTTACCCGTTGTGGAGCGAGCAGGTGACGTCAGAGCTGTGACGCAGAGGAGCATGGGCCGTGAGCGTCACAATTAGGAAGTATGCAAGAGCTCTGGAGTTATTTTTAATGATTAAACATGCCCAGCCTATGAGGAAGAGGTGTGTGTTCTCAGGGCGGCTGGCATTCAATGTGGACGCTCCAGGAAAAATTAGACACATTGTGGGGCTGATAAAAAATTTGTAAAAGAGCAAAAAAAAAAAAAAAAGTAACTTTACAACTTGGTAAAACCGTTCTGCACTGCAGGTGGGGCAGATGTAACGGGTGTGATACAGGGGGGCAGTGGTCACATGACCCACACTGGCAACCCGACAATTAGAATGCCGACAGGGGACAGGGTCAGTATTTTACCCCTCCCCTGCCCCCCTACCCTAACCCGTCTGGGGTGGGTGCTAGGGCTAAGATAGTGGTGGTGGTGGTGGCTAGGGCTAAGATTTCTATGGCTAACCTCCCTTTAGTGCCTGACCCTAACTTCCCCCCGGGCCCTAACCCTAGCCTCGATACTTACCTTCAGGATGTCGGTGGTCGGTGTTCCAGCACCGGGATTCAGAGTGGTGTTCTGACCGCCGGGATGCATCGTAACATGTGCAGAGAGATTTAAATCTGAGAGTGGCATGTAAAAATGTGTGGGCTACATGCAAAAGCAGCCACTTTTTACCCTGCATGCAAACATTATATAAATAATTAAATGTATATGCACCCATTGCAGTGATTTACTCTTCTTTTTTTCTTTGCACCCCACTTTGAATCAGCCCCTAAACGAGTGGCACAATGACTCCTGTGCACACAATGACTGCCTTCCGTTGTGTGTTAGTGACAGGTAAACATTAAGTGCTACAGTATGTCACCACTAAGTGCTCATGTAATCTCTTTTCAATTTTATACCTTCAGTGCAAAACGGATGTATATAATAATGATTTAAATACAGATATCATTATGATGATATACACACATATTACATATAGACACGAAAAAATGAATGAAGAGCAACCATGTAAAATAGTTTAGTGATCACCACAGTTTTAACTCTCTGCTATCCCAGCAGGTAACGGCAAACCGCATTTACCAGCGGCGGCTCGTGAGTGAAGGACGCAGGACCCCCCACACCTGATTTCTACACAGGGGAGCTAAAGCTATAAGCATATGGACCTACACCTCAACGTCAGGTCCCACTGTTGCCAGAGGGATCATTAAATGGGATTGGGTATGCGTGACTGGCGGTCAGGAGAACACTGGTGGAATCCTTGCTGGGCCTTGTGGCGCTCGCCACACTTCTGACTCCCACGAGTGGGAATAGTCCCTGTTAGTCGTCATACCGATTGTCGGGACTGTAAGGGGGCGGAATTCCAACATCAGTATTGTGACCGGCGATCTCCTGCCCGCCATTCATGTAACTGCCTCCCCATGAAATAATAGCACCATACATAGGCTTACCATACTATCCCTTTAAATCGGGACACTCATGCATTACACAGGTTCTGTGGCTGGCTGACTTCAAGCCTACATTTCACCTGGTTTTAATCAGCCGCAGAACCTGTGTAATCCATGAGTGTCCTGGTGTAAAGGGATAGTAAGGTAAGCCTAACCATAGAGCGTGGCACATCTACAGGATCCCTTATCTGAAAACCCATATTCCAGAGAGCTCAGAGACAAAGGTCCTACAGCCGCTATGGCACAGCACAGTGCAGGTTACTTGTCACACAGCAACATGTGCATATCTATAGGCTTACCACACTATCCCTTTAAACCGCTACACTCATGAATTACACAGGTTCTGGGGTTGGCTGACTTCAACCCTGTATTTCACCTGGTTCTAATCAGCCACAGAACCTGTGTAATCTATGAGCGTCCCAGTATAAAGGGATAGTATGGTGTGTGTGTGTGTGTATATAATAAGAATTTACTTACCGATAATTCTATTTCTCGGAGTCCGTAGTGGATGCTGGGGTTCCTGAAAGGACCATGGGGAATAGCGGCTCCGCAGGAGACAGGGCACAAAAAAGTAAAGCTTTACTAGGTCAGGTGGTGTGCACTGGCTCCTCCCCCTATGACCCTCCTCCAGACTCCAGTTAGGTACTGTGCCCGGACGAGCATACACAATAAGGGAGGCATTTTGAATCCCGGGTAAGACTCATACCAGCCACACCAATCACACCGTACAACTTGTGATCTAAACCCAGTTAACAGTATGACAACAGAAAGGGCCTCTTAAAGATGGCTCCTTAACAATAACCCGAATTAGTTAACAATAACTATGTACAAGTATTGCAGATAATCCGCACTTGGGATGGGCGCCCAGCATCCACTACGGACTCCGAGAAATAGAATTATCGGTAAGTAAATTCTTATTTTCTCTATCGTCCTAAGTGGATGCTGGGGTTCCTGAAAGGACCATGGGGATTATACCAAAGCTCCCAAACGGGCGGGAGAGTGCGGATGACTCTGCAGCACCGAATGAGAGAACTCCAGGTCCTCCTTTGCCAGGGTATCAAATTTGTAAAATTTTACAAACGTGTTCTCCCCCGACCACGTAGCTGCTCGGCAGAGTTGTAATGCCGAGACCCCTCGGGCAGCCGCCCAAGATGAGCCCACCTTCCTTGTGGAGTGGGCTTTTACAGTTTTAGGCTGTGGCAGGCCTGCCACAGAATGTGCAAGTTGAATTGTGTTACAAATCCAACGAGCAATCGACTGCTTAGAAGCAGGTGCGCCCAACTTGTTGGGTGCATACAATATAAACAGCGAGTCAGATTTTCTGACTCCAGCCGTCCTTGCAATGTATATTTTTAAAGCTCTGACAACGTCCAACAACTTGGAGTCCTCCAAGTCGCTAGTGGCCGCAGGCACCACAATAGGTTGGTTCAGATGAAATGCTGATACCACTTTAGGGAGAAAATGCGGACGAGTCCGCAGTTCTGCCCTATCCGAATGGAAGATTAGATAAGGACTTTTATAAGATAAAGCCGCCAATTCAGATACTCTCCTGGCAGAGGCCAGGGCTAGTAACATAGTCACTTTCAATGTGAGATATTTCAAATCCACCTTTTTCAATGGTTCAAACCAATGGGATTTGAGGAAATCTAAAACTACATTTAGATCCCACGGTGCCACCGGAGGCACCACAGGAGGCTGTATATGCAGTACTCCCTTGACAAAAGTCTGGACCTCAGGGACAGAGGCCAATTCTTTTTGGAAGAATATTGACAGGGCCGAAATTTGAACCTTAATGGATCCCAATTTGAGACCCATAGATAATCCTGCTTGCAGGAAATGTAGGAAACGACCCAGTTGGAATTCCTCCGTCGGAACCCTCCGATCCTCGCACCACGCTACATATTTTCGCCAAATGCGGTGATAATGTTTCACGGTGACTTCCTTCCGTGCCTTAATCAAGGTAGGAATGACTTCTTCTGGAATGCCTTTCCCTTTTAGGATCTGGCGTTCAACCGCCATGCCGTCAAACGCAGCCGCGGTAAGTCTTGAAAAAGACAGGGACCCTGCTGTAGCAGGTCCCTTCTCAGAGGTAGAGGCCACGGTTCGTCCGTGAGCATCTCTTGAAGTTCCGGATACCAAGTCCTTCTCGGCCAATCCGGAACCACTAGTATTGTTCTTACTCTTCTTTGCCGTATGATCTTCAATACCTTTGGTATGAGCGGCAGAGGAGGAAACACATACACTGACTGGTACACCCAAGGAGTTACCAGTGCGTCCACAGCTATTGCCTGTGGATCTCTTGACCTGGCGCAATATTTGTCCAGTTTCTTGTTGAGGCGAGACGCCATCATGTCTACAATTGGTCTTTCCCAACGGTCTATTAACATGTTGAAGACTTCTGGATGTAGACCCCACTCTCCCGGATGAAGATCGTGTCTGCTGAGGAAGTCTGCTTCCCAGTTGTCCACGCCCGGGATGAACACTGCTGACAGTGCTATCACGTGATTCTCCGCCCAGCGAAGAATCTTGGCAGCTTCTGCCATTGCACTCCTGCTTCTTGTGCCGCCCTGCCTGTTTACATGGGCGACCGCCGTGATGTTGTCCGACTGAATCAACACCGGCTTTCCTTGCAGGAGAAGTTCCGCCTGGCTTAGAGCATTGTAGATTGCTCTTAGTTCCAGAATGTTTATGTGAAGAGACTTTTCCAGACTCGTCCATACTCCCTGGAAGTTTCTTCCTTGTGTGACTGCTCCCCAGCCTCTCAGGCTGGCGTCCGTGGTCACCAGGATCCAATCCTGAATGCCGAATCTGCGGCCTTCTAATAGGTGAGCCTTCTGCAACCACCACAGAAGTGACACCCTTGTCTTTGGTGACAGGGTTATTCGCAGGTGCATCTGCAGATGCGACCCTGACCATTTGTCCAACAGATCCCTTTGGAATATTCTTGCATGGAATCTGCCGAATGGAATTGCTTCGTAAGAAGCCACCATTTTTCCCAGGACTCTTGTGCATTGATGTACTGACACTTTTCCTGGTTTTAGGAGGTTCCTGACCAGATCGGATAACTCCTTGGCTTTTTCCTCTGGAAGGAAAACCTTTTTCTGAACCGTGTCCAGAATCATTCCTAGGAACAGCAGACGAGTTGTCGGGATTAAATGGGATTTTGGAATATTCAGAATCCACCCGTGTTGTCTTAGCACCTCTTGAGATAGTGCTAAAGCTGTCTCCAGCTGTTCTCTGGACCTTGCCCTTATTAGGAGATCGTCCAAGTATGGGATAACTAATACGCCTTTTCTTCGAAGAAGAATCATCATCTCGGCCATTACCTTGGTAAAGACCCGAGGCGCCGTGGACAATCCGAACGGCAGCGTCTGAAACTGATAGTGACAGTTTTGAACAATGAACCTGAGGTACCCCTGGTGTGCGGGGTAAATCGGAACGTGTAGATACGCATCCTTGATGTCCAAGGATACCATAAAGTCCCCTTCTTCCAGGTTCGCTATCACTGCTCTGAGTGACTCCATCTTGAACTTGAACTTTTTTATGTAGAGGTTCAAGGACTTCAGATTTAGAATAGGCCTTACCGAGCCATCCGGCTTCGGTACCACAAATAGAGTGGAATAATACCCCTTTCCTTGTTGTAATAGGGGTACTTTGACTATCACCTGCTGAGCGTACAGCTTGTGAATGGCTTCCAACACCCTCTCCCTTTCGGAAGAGACGGTTGGTAAGGCAGACTTCAGGAAACGATGAGGAGGATCCGTCTCTAATTCCAACCTGTACCCCTGAGATATTATCTGCAGGATCCAGGGGTCTACCTGCGAGTGAGCCCACTGCGCGCTGTAATTTTTGAGACGGCCCCCCACTGTCCCCGAGTCCGCTTGAGAGGCCCCAGCGTCATGCTGAGGTTTTTGCAGGAGCCGGGGAGGGCTTCTGTTCCTGGGAAGGAGCTGCCTGTTGGTGTCTCTTCCCTCTTCCTCTGCCTCCTGGCAGGTACGACAAGCCCTTTGCTCTCTTATTTTTGTAGGAGCGAAAAGGCTGCGGTTGAAAGGTCGGTGCCTTTCTCTGTTGGGGAGTGACTTGAGGTAAAAAAGTGGATTTCCCGGCAGTAGCCGTGGCCACCAAGTCTGATAGACCAACTCCAAATAACTCCTCCCCTTTATACGGCAAAACCTCCATGTGACGTTTTGAATCCGCATCGCCTGTCCACTGTCGTGTCCATAAGGCTCTTCTGGCTGAAATGGACATAGCACTCATCCGAGATGCCAGTGTGCAAATATCCCTCTGTGCATCACGCATATAGATAAATGCATCCTTTATTTGTTCTAACGACAGTAAAACATTGTCCCTATCTAGGGTATCAATATTTTCAATCAGGGATTCTGACCAAACTACTCCAGCACTGCACATCCAGGCAGTTGCTATAGCTGGTCGTAGTATAACACCTGCATGTGTGTATATATTCTTTTGAATAACTTCCATCTTTCTATCTGATGGATCCTTAAGTGCGGCCGTCTCAGGAGAGGGTAACGCCACTTGTTTGGATAAGCGTGTGAGCGCCTTGTCCACCTTAGGGGGTGTTTCCCAGCGCGCCCTAACCTCTGGCGGGAAAGGGTATAATGCCAATAACTTTTTTGAAATTATCAACTTTTTATCAGGAGCAACCCACGCTTCATCACACACGTCATTTAATTCTTCTGATTCAGGAAAAACTGTTTGTAGTTTTTTCACACCATACATAATACCCTGTTTTACGGTATCTGTAGTATCAGCTAAATGTAACGTCTCCTTCATTGCCAAAATCATATAACGTGTGGCCCTACTGGAAAATACGTTTGAATTTCTACCGTCGTCACTGGAATCAGTGCCCGTGTCTGGGTCTGTGTCGACCGACTGAGGCAAAGGGCGTTTTACAGCCCCTGACGGTGTTTGAGGCGCCTGGACAGGCATTAATTGATTGTCCGGCCGCCTCATGTCCTCAACTGACTGTTTAAGGGAAGATAAACCATCACGTAATTCCACAAATAAAGGCATCCATTCTGGTGTCGACCCCCTGGGGGGTGACATCTGCATATTTGGCAATTGCTCCGCCTCCACACCAATATCGTCCTCATACATGTCGACACCACGTACCGACACACACCGCAAACTCACAGGGAATGCTCTAATGAAGACAGGACCCACTAGCCCTTTTGGGGAGACAGAGGGAGAGTCTGCCAGCACACACCACAAAGCGCTATATATACAAGGGATATCCTTATATTAAGTGCTCCCTTATAGCTGCTTTAATATATATATATATATAGCCATTAATGTGCCCCCCCTCTCTGTTTTACCCTGTTTCTGTAGTGCAGTGCAGGGGAGAGACCTGGGAGCCGTTCTGACCAGCGGAGCTGTGACAGAAAATGGCGCCGTGTGCTGAGGAGATAGGCCCCGCCCCTTTTTCGGCGGGTTCTTCTCCCGCTATTTTTCCAGTCAGGCAGGGGTTAAATATCTCCATATAGCCCCTATGGGCTATATGTGAGGTATTTTTAGCCTTGTATAAGGTTTATATTTGCCTCTCAGAGCGCCCCCCCCCAGCGCTCTGCACCCTCAGTGACTGCCCAGTGAAGTGTGCTGAGAGGAAAATGGCGCACAGCTGCAGTGCTGTGCGCTACCTTATGAAGACTGAGGAGTCTTCAGCCGCCGGTTTCCGGACCTCTTCACGCTTCAGCATCTGCAAGGGGGTCGGCGGCGCGGCTCCGGGACCGGACTCCACGGCTGGGCCTGTGTTCGATCCCTCTGGAGCTAATGGTGTCCAGTAGCCAAGCAGCAAATCCACTCTGCATGCAGGTGAGTTTACTACTTTCCCCCTAAGTCCCACGTTGCAGTGATCCTGTTGCCAGCAGGACTCACTGTAAAGAAAAAAACCTAAACTAAACTTTCTCTAAGCAGCTCTTTAGGAGAGCCACCTAGATTGCACCCTTCTCGTTCGGGCACAAAATCTAACTGGAGTCTGGAGGAGGGTCATAGGGGGAGGAGCCAGTGCACACCACCTGACCTAGTAAAGCTTTACTTTTTTGTGCCCTGTCTCCTGCGGAGCCGCTATTCCCCATGGTCCTTTCAGGAACCCCAGCATCCACTTAGGACGATAGAGAAATATATATATATATATATATATATATATATATATATATATATATATATATATACACACACACACACTATAGACCTACACACAGCAGGATATGGAGCACAAGGTAAGAGAACCCCCACCCCTCTCCCCATACAGGTGACAGCCCCCCACCCACACAGGGGGTTCATGCTGTGCCTGGGGGGACAGGGAAGGACAGTCTGAGCTGACCCCTCATGGACCCAGCGCTCACCACATCGGCGGCCGGAGTGGACGGCGGCTCAGGTGCTGCGGGGATGGGGATCCCGCTCCATCCCCCGCTGCCGGGGCTACTGCTGCTGCTGACACCGGTGATGATGGGACCTCCGGGCTGTCTGCGATCAGCTGAGCAACAAGACAATCTGTGACGTCACCGCCACCCCTGACCCCGGCTGTGTGTGTGTGTGAGGGGGCGGGGAGTGATCATAGAGTGCGGGAGAGGCTGGGATAGACAAGCCGAGGAGGGGGCAATAGAGATGGCCGGCTGTAGGAAAACAAGATGTGGGGCTGGAGACAGTGGGGGAAGTGTATTTTGAGGGTAGGATGGGATTAGTGGCACAGTCACACAGTGCAGAGAGGCAGCAGATATATCACACCCTGAGACTAGCAGGGACAGAGCCCAGACATGCATTGCATAGTCACAGCCTTAGGGACAGCCCTTGTCAGTGTGCTACACGGGTTCCAATGTATAGATCTCTAGGTAGCCAGTCAATAGGTCAACATCATATGGTCAACATGCATTAAGTTGACATGGTCAAAATGTCAACAGGTAAAAAGTATATAGTAGGTAAGGTCTGCTGGTACAAAGGTCAACATGGCAATGGTCGACACATACGGTTGACACACTTTTTTTTTTTTTCCAACTACCATCCACGTGGACTGCGATTGGGAATGGTAACCTGTGGCGAGCATAACCTACCATCCTGCCCATGGCGAGGGTACACGTTACACTTAATTGTGGTCACATATGATCTTACACCCCAAAAATATAAAAAAAACTTGTTGATTACCACGTTGACCTTATCCACTGTCTACCTATTACCGGTCGACCTATTGCATGTCAACTATATGGGGTGGGCCTAATAAAAGTCTAATTACTGTAGTTTTTCTATGCAACAGCCTTGCACAGCTGTTACTCGCATGCACGCTGTAGGTGTCATAGTAATAATAGCTATGCAGCCTGAGGGTGAGTTCCTTGCAGCCATGCTAAATATTGTTTCTTATTGTACTTACTGGTCCCAGTATGTACTGTATGCAGGGCCATAACTAGAAGTGCACTGTCCAGAGCACAAAGGCTGAGGGGGTGGCACCATTGCTGCCCCCTGGCACATGTATTTGGTGTGTAGGGTGCCTGAAACAGCAGTACACTCCTGCGCATCCTTCAGACTTGACAGGAGCTCATCATTATAGTCCCAGATGGAACCTTCTACAGCTTTGGTGGTATGGATATACCACCAGACCATTCAGCAGGACCCGCTTGGCAGGAAGGAGAATGCACATGGGCGCCTATGCAGGCGTCCACACATGTGCGGCAGTCCCGTCGCTGCTGAATCCAACCGCCCAGCCGGATGGCAAGACGACGGAATTTCAAGGTGAACACATACATTTCAATGTATGTGTTCACTATTGAAATCCCGTGTGTCACTGGCCGGATCCTGTTCTGCGGGATCCTGCAGAACATGATCCGTGTGCACTCAGGATCCGCACTCCTGACCAAGCGGGTCTCATTCAGCGGGACCCGCTTGGCCGCTATGTGTGCTCGTAGCCCTAAAGGCACTCGCGTATTAACCTGGAGAAGGCATAAGGAAGTGATAAACCAGTGATAAGTGCAAGGTGATAAACGCACCAGCCAATCAGCTCCAATATGTAAATTAACAGTTAGGAGCTGATTGGCTGGTGCATTTATAACTGGTTTATAATTTCCTTATGCCTTCTCCAGGTAAATACAACTGCCCCAATTCCACACAGCCACTTCTACCGAGTTCCATTCACTCCAGAATTTCCCCTTTGGTCCCTGTGTATGATCTGAATAAGATATCAAGAATTAAATTGTCCATATTGAATATGTCCATTGCGTTTCCTAATACAACCTGCAGTGTTGGAAGGGAGGTGCTTCTCAGTCTTGCATCGGTCTGAACTTGTGGACTTTTACTGATCGACATGCATTGCAGTGCATTATGTGGGCTTATGTACAGGGCTGAGTGTCTGATGTCACATGGACGTGACCACATAAAATCACAAGGGCAACTTTAAAAACATTCAATAAACATTTGTCTTGGTAATGGATCCAGAAGTCTGGAAAACTTGACCCTTAAGGTACATCCCAGTAGGTTAGCGTTCCCTGGCTCCAGTCCTCAGGGATCCCTAATAGTGCATGTTTTCCAGGTTTCCTCACAGAATCACAAGGGAAATAATTAGCATCACCTTTAAAACCTTTTTTTGTGTGTCAGTCACTTATGCTCCAGCAAGAAGATATGGAAACCATGCACTTATGGCTCCCTGAGGAATGGAGTTGGGAAACCCTAGAGTGGGTGTTCAATGATGCCTGCATCTGGTTTGACAGGTGGCATGGTACAGTATCTATGCAGTGCTGTGTCACCTATTCTCTGGTATTTTCTATCTAGATACTAGCTTAGAACACGCTATGGAACAATATGGAGGTCCTGGAAAAGCCTCCATACCAAACTTTGGCACAATGAGCCATTCAGATCTGATCGCAGCAGCAAATTTGTTAGCTAATGGGCAAATCCATTTGTACTGCCGGGGAGGGGGGGCAGATATAACATGTATTTTGGCGCTGCGGAACCCTTGTGGCGCCATATAAATAAAAAATAATAGTAGAGGGCTCAAACCTATGTGGCTAAAATGACAACTATGTTGTCACAAAAAAACATGGAAATAGTGTACATATTTTGTATGTATTTATCTTATAATAATGTGATACTAAAGAAAAACAAAAAAGGCTACAACAAAATGTCTCCTATAATGATGACAGGGGGCGTGTCCTAGTAACAGACATATTCCAGTGACGTAATGAGGGCAGCTTCTTAGACCACGCCCAGCAACAAGAACCAGGACCCGGATGTAAAAAAAAAAAAAAACCCAGATAGCTGAAAGCCGCAATGGTCGCTGGGAGCCGGAGGAGAGCGTCCGTTGCGTCATCACATGGAACGTTCCATTACGTGTCCTCACGCAGGGGGGAACCGGTGACGCTCCATGTTGTTGTTGCCGGCGGAGAAGCGGTGACTGGTCTCCGTCACGACGTTTCCCGGGAAGCTGATAACACACCGGGGGCGGCTGGGAGAGCAGCGGGGCCTGTGTGCAAACTGTGTGTGACCATAGGGGGGGTCGCCGTATCCGGCTCCCCCCGCCCGCAGGGTGGTGCGTCCCCGGTACAGCCGCTTACCACCGCACCGATAATAACATAAACAAGCGGCGGCTGTCACTGTGACGGTGGCGCCCGGGGAGTGCACGGAGGAGGAGGCCCGAGCGGAGAGACCGGTGACCGGCGGAGAGGCCGCCCCAGTCCCGCATTGGCGGGGGCCGGACCGGCCCGGGCCGAGGAGCTGCTCCTGCTGCTGTCTGAGGAAGAGGAGGCCCCGGGGCCCCCCCGCCCCGCCACCCCGGGCCCCGCTCCCTCCTCGCAGCCCGCGGACATGGAGCAATGTGTGACGGTGGAGCGGGAGCTGGAGAAGGTGCTGCAGAAGTTCGGGGGGTACGGGCAGCACTGCGAGCGGAGCCTGGAGGAGCTGATCGAGTACACGGGGGGGCTGAGGAGGGAGATCCTGCAGGCGGCCGGTAAGGGTCACGGGGGCCCGGGGCATGGGATGGGGGGTGGTCTGGCAGTATGGTAGACTTATTGGAGGAGTGGTGGGGTTAGCAGTATGGCAGACCGGTTAAGGGGAGGGAAGGGTGGGGGGGCAGTATGGAAGACTGGTTAAGGGGAGGGGGCAGTATGGAAGACCGGTTAAGGGGAGGGGGGGGCAGTATGGCAGACTGGTTAAGGGGAGGGGGGGCAGTATGGCAGACTGGTTAAGGGGAGGGGGGGCAGTATGGCAGGCCGGTTAAGGGGAGAGGGGGCAGTATGGCAGGCCGGTTAAGGGGAGAGGGGGCAGTATGGCAGGCCGGTTAAGGGGAGGGGGGGCAGTATGGCAGGCCGGTTAAGGGGAGGGGGGGCAGTATGGCAGGCCGGTTAAGGGGAGAGGGGGCAGTATGGCAGGCCGGTTAAGGGGAGAGGGGGCAGTATGGCAGGCCGGTTAAGGGGAGAGGGGGCAGTATGACAGGCCGGTTAAGGAGAGAGGGGGCAGTATGGCAGGCCGGTTAAGGGGAGAGGGGGCAGTATGGCAGGCCGGTTAAGGGGAGGGGGGGCAGTATGGCAGACCGGTTAAGGGGAGGGGCAGTATGGCAGACCGGTGGAGGGGGGGGCAGTATGGCAGGCCGGTTAAGGGGAGAGGGGGCAGTATGGCAGGCCGGTTAAGGAGAGAGGGGGTAGTATGGCAGGCCGGTTAAGGAGAGAGGGGGCAGTATGGCAGGCTGGTTAAGGGGAGGGGCAGTATGGCAGACCGGTGGAGGGGGGGGCAGTATGGCAGGCCGGTTAAGGGGAGAGGGGGCAGTATGGCAGGCCGGTTAAGGGGAGAGGGGGCAGTATGGCAGGCCGGTTAAGGAGAGAGGGGGCAGTATGGCAGGCCGGTTAAGGAGAGAGGGGGCAGTATGGCAGGCCGGTTAAGGGGAGGGGGGGCAGTATGGCAGACCGGTTAAGGGGAGGGGCAGTATGGCAGACCGGTGGAGGGGGGGCAGTATGGCAGGCCGGTTAAGGAGAGAGGGGGCAGTATGGCAGGCCGGTTAAGGAGAGAGGGGGCAGTATGGCAGGCCGGTTAAGGGGAGGGGGGGTAGTATGGCAGGCCGATTAAGGGCGGGAACAGTCGGTCGTGATTATTGAAGCGAGTGGTCGTCTTGCGTCCAATCTCTCACGTGTTTATTACTGGTGGGGTCATTCTGTGTAGCCAGCAAGTGGAGGCAGTGATACCGCCCGGCTGGATACATTTTCTGGGGAGAACATGGCACTGAGTAGCTGCTGACAGTGTGACAGATACAATGTGGGCATAGAATCTGCTCTCCAGATAGACTGTTGCTGGCCAGAGACACTGATGGGGGTGAGGTGGTGGGACTGTAGCACAAGACAGACTCTTTATCCTGGGAGCTTGCATCAGGATATACCAGAATGTGTTTTATAATGCCATTCAAATACTCTTTGTACTGGGTCCTGTGTTACAGCCCTGAATGTGCATAATTTCCAATGGGTTTTACTTTTTTTTTTGCTACAGACAGATGTTTGGCTTAATTTCCAAATGCCCATGAGAAACTGAAACGACGATATCTGTGTTTTGTTCTTCACATGTATACTCGCATGCAGTCTGTGATCAACGGTTGATCAAAGCAATGGAGTCAGAATGACAGTGTTGTCTGACCTGGGGCCACGGAGTACGTGTGGATCGTTTTTAGTGTCATTGTGCTGTTTGTGTACTAAATACGTCATAGGTGAAATATGTGGGAATCCACATTGGATCTATAGAATAAAGCTGTGGTTCCCAAGCTCTGCCGTCAAGGAGTATTAACACTGCAGGTTTTAAAGATATCCATGGCATATTGATGGAGGGAATAATTAAGGGTGTAATTCAGACTGCGATCGCTGCTGCGATGCAGTCTGAATTACTATGCGCAGTGCGCACGTGGGGTGGGCGCATGTGCATCTCACTGGTGTGATCGCCTCTGCCTGATTGACAGGCAGAGGCGGACGCAGGGCAGGAGGGGGTGCGCCAACGCCGTTGGAACGGCGTTGGCGGGGCGCGGTCCGGACAACGGAGGTTTGTCCGGGCCGTTGGGGTTGACTGCGGCGGTTGCGTTATGTCACGCAGTTACTGCGGCCCTGGACATGGCGGTTAGCCCCCTGCCAGCGTGCAGGAGCTGCTCTAGCAGGGAGCTAGTTGTCGGGTATAAAAGCATCGCTGCCGTGCAATGCTTTTGTACCTGTGCTGGGGGGGTAGGGCCTGACATGCGGGGTGGACTAGTCCAGTGCTGGGCGTCCGTCCCCCCCCCCCTTCTCCCCGCCCCCCGCATGTCAGAGAAACTGATCGTAGATGTGCTAAATTTATACTGCTCCTTAACGCCCGCTTGTCCATTGGTTTTGGTAGTGAATCGGCTCTACGGCCACCTATTAAACTTGGACCACCCCAAGTTTGCTGTCTCCACCCTTGATCTTAACAGCCCACAGTGCAGTATAAAACCCAGTGTTCAGTGTCATTAACGTGATTAGTCTGCATTCAGCAGGGAACACTTCTCCACCAGGTCATCCAATTATAAGAGCTGATGTAGCCTTTGCTGGGATAATTGGGTTGTGTGCCCTCCCATTTAGTTGCAGATTCAATTCACTAACAGTGAGTCCTGAGGTTTGGTATTCAGGGGCAGATGTATTAAAGGGGGGTACACACGGAGCGACATTTACTTAATTTCTAAGCAGTCTGGCTAGATTGTTTAGAAATTACGTAAACATCGCTCCGTGTGTAGTGGGGCTGGCGACAGCGATGGGCGGCCCTGTGTGGCGCTATCGCCGGCTCTAGATTGAGCATACATGAGATCGCTCACTTCACGGGGTGAAGTGAGTTTTTTGTTTTTCTCCTCCCTCGCTCAGCACACAGAACCCACATTGCGCTGTGTGTTGAGCTTGAGAGATGTGTGCTGAGCAATCTTTGCTAGATTGCTCAGCACACGTTTCCGGGACAAATATTCCCATGTGTACGGGGCTTAAGCCTGGAGAAGTGATAGTGGAAGGTGATAACGCACCTGAAAAACGACAGACAGGAGCTGATTGGCTGGTGCATAAGCACCTTCTACTTTATCACTTCTCCAGACTTAATACATCTGCCCCTCAGAAGTCTGCTTTAATGTGTGTCTCATACCCCTTTCAGACATGCAGCTAAATCCTGGGTTTATTCCTATGGACTTACATCACCCGGGATTACTGCATGTGTGATAGGACACAACCCGGGAGTAAGACCAGGGTCATGGAGCTGAGACCCGGGAATTTGCTGGCTGCTAGACCCGGCATATTCCCTGGTCACATGTCTGAGAAGGATATCAGAGGGAGGAGATGTGTAGTTCAGCTCACAGCTTCAGACTAGATGGTAAGTATACTAATACCCCTTTCACGCTGCCAAAAATAACCTGCGTGAACGTGCAGCCACCCGGGTTTTTGTGCAGTGTGAAAGGGGCCAAAGGAAGTATGGCAGCGAGCAGGGTTCAACACGGGTTCAACCTGGGTCACTGTGCGATGTGAACGGGTTGCGGGATCGATGGGATTTGTTCACCGTATCGCCTCCAGTCTGAAAGGGGTCTCAAGCGGGTCGCACCCGAGAAGGAGCTGTGCACAAGTCCTGGGTGAGACCCACTATCTGCAATGCGAAAAGGGTATTATTTTAGGGTGAGATGTCGGGGGGCAGTGTGGCACCCTGGAAACTCTTGTCCCAATGAATGATAATGCATTTAGAGGTTTTTAAATGGTAAAATCTGGCCAATAAAAACATTTTCTCTAATAGCAGAACCGTTTCTTAAATGATGTGGGACATATACTTTGGGTGCTGTATTGATGAATAAGTGGGATCTGAACTTGTGGATGGTAGTTTTTTTTTTTTTGTCACTTCTTACATACTTGTTGTGGTTGGATGCCCGTCCCACATGATAAACTTGTGGCGCGCTCGCCAATATCTAAATAGATGAATATGCACTAGGCACCATGTACGGTAAATGTATGTTTAATAATGAACTGCCCTCCAGGTGGTCTAATGCATGGCTATAGTAAGGTGTCAAATCGAGTCGGAGTCCAGTGTTTTCGTGTATAGATAACCTGTATGAGGGGAGGAAGGAAATTGGGTTTGGAATGTAATCTGTGTTTGTGTTCCTAAGAGGTATATGCAGGGAAGGATGAGAACCATTTGTTCGCTTGAGAAATCAAATGCAAACCTTATATTGAATGTATGTGATAAATATATCAAAGGAGGATTGTAAATTACCAGTTGGTAATGTGAGCTATATTGTGTCTAGTGCAGGCATGTCCAAACTGTGGCCCTCCAGCTGTTGTGAAACTACATATCCCAACATGCTCTGACACAGTTTTGCTGTCAGAGAATGCTAAAGCTGTGTCAAGGCATGCTGGGATGTGTAGTTTCTCAACAGCTGGAGGGCCGCAGTTTGGACATGCCTGGTCTAGTGACTATATGAAAGGCCTGTGTGCCTCAGAGTGTACGTTTTCTGTGACATCTTAATGTGGCGCTGCTGTAACATTGTATGCTGTTCCCTCTGAGCAATGCTTGCAGGGAGGAAGGGATTTCTGTAAGACTGGGAGCAATAAACATCTTTGCATTCAAGATGACTGTTTCTTCATCTTGTGACCAACAGGAATAGGACACAAGTAGTCCTGTTCTCCGCCTGTCCTGGTTTGAGCCCAGCAAGCTCCACCCTTGATAAGCTACCGTGCAGGGGTGGTCTTCAGTATGCCGACTGACGGGATCCCGGCGCACAGTATACCGGCGCCGGAATCCCGACAGCCGGCATACCGATACTTATTCTCCCTCGTGGGGGGTTCACGACCCCCCTGGAGGGAGAATAAAATAGTGTAGCGCAGCGAGCCCGCAAGGGGCTCATTTGCGCTCGCCACACTGTCGGTAAGCCGGCGGTCGGGCTCCCGGCGCCGGTATGCTGGTCGCCGGGAGCCTGACCGCCGGCATACCATACTGAACCCCCGTGCAAACCTGGTCCAGGTCATCGACCATTAGGGGTCATCCTAAGTCAGTCAAGAGGAATGGCAGAAGTGTTGCAATGCATAAACAGCACCAAGTGGTATTCCGGTGCCGGTGGTAGGAGCCTGAGCAGCACATGGTTGCGGGTGCCACATATTAGGAGCCTGGCAGTGGCAGCAACACTGCGTATTATGTGGTGACGGTAACAAGCGGTTAGTGACTGTAAGAGGAAATTCCCTATTGGCCAGGTCCCATGTGACCCTAACCCAGTCTGTCATCACTGGGTGTATGTAGCCTTTGAGGGCCAGCGTTTGGTCACACTTAAAAGTTGCAAAAAAAACCCCAATGTTTGACACCGTATAACTGCATGTGATACTTTGCATATGGCCACTTAAAGCCTTGTACATAGTTCTGCTCTCCTACTTGTCACTATTTTGGGGTTCAGGAGTTAACACGCGTTTGGTCAAAATATACGAAATGCGTGTTAATGTAATGCCGAACTTCACACTACAGCGCTTGTGGCTAATTACACTTCCCTTTAGAGGGGCACATACATAACCTCATGTTCCAATTAGAGAATCATTGGAGATAGTTTGCAAATTGGAAATATCCCAATTCATTGCAGGCTATTTATTTACAAAGAGCTGTGTTTAAGTGCAGTAACGTAATACAGCTCCTGTCTGATCATTGCAGTGTTAGGATGGGTACACACCGGGCTGATGGTAGCATGCAATAGCTTCCGGTTGGCAGTGCAGCAGGGCTGTCTGGGAGATATCAAATGCGACCTGCTGGAGCGCGCTTTCGCGGGTAGAAATACAACACAATGTAGGCGATGTGTCACCCTGATACGGCAAAACATCCTGACATCGTGCTATTCTGTACCCACCCTAACTTGGAGAATGGGAGCCGTTGTTATAGGTTACTGCACACTTGCAGTAACTTTCGCACATAGTTTATAAACTGTTCTGTATCCCTTCTTTAAGTGGTAAATCTGGTTGACAAAGTACATTACAAATAGCTGCATTGTTGAAATGGGCTAATTTTAGTAAATCTATTGTTCCTTTCTTCCTTCAGTTTAAGGGCTTGTGTTATGAACTTGGCAGTAGTTCAGCATAGTTACCATTGTCTGCGAGTTGTTAATTGTGGCCGGTAACAGAACAATAGCTCGCACTGCTGCATAGCAAATATGTCAGCATTACAATATGTTATTACTGGATGATGGTTCAGGCAGGTCAGGTTTGGCCGTTTCTAAGGCTTCCTTGTTCTTTGATCCTTTGAGGTCAAACAAGTCTCGGGGGAACATTTATGAACTTGTGGCTTTTGCACAACTTTCAATTTTGAGGTCACACCCACCAAAAAGCCTTCTCTTCGTAAATGTATCCTCAGCCTTTATAACCGCACACAAGATGATAGATGTCAGTCCAGATCTTCTGATTGGATCCAACAAACTCCTTTATTGTGACCATTAAAGACTCTGGGACGGATGTATTAAGCCTGGAGAAGTGATAAGTGGAAGGTGATAATGCACCAGCCAGTCAGCTCCTAACTGTCATATTACAAACCCACTCTGTAGCTTGATAGTTAGGAGCTGATTGGCTGGTGCGTTATCACTTTCCACTTATCACTTCTCCAGGCTTGATTCATCTGGCCTTTTTCTTTTCCCCAAGTGTTCTTGCTGATCTCTATTCTGGAGGCCATTACCACTTCTTCCTGTATATTAGATACAGCAACTTGTATTAAACATCTCAACCTTTTGATGCTTCCATTCATTAATAATTCAAGGTCGTGATCGTCTCTCTTCTTGGGGTGAAAGTCCTGGGCTTGATTATTATCCTGGCATGTTAGGAAATGGTTTATGGCCTTTTACAGATGAACTTTTACTCCTTATGAACTTAGCATTATTTGGGTTCCCTGAAGCCTATTGATGACTCTTTGCTGCACGCTTTCTGTTCTACAGCTGTCAAATAAGCCTGCAGCTTTGCATGTTGTCGGCTTATATAGGAGCAAGGGGTCATCACATCCACGGCGGCTCTTAACTGTTCTATGCTCCTATTGTTTTTAGAGATTTGGGTCCATTATGTTAAATCTATAGCCCGGCTTAGGTTCAGTAGTGGACTTTACTGTATTTACAGTGGAGCATTGGCGCTTATTGTCACATCTCGTGTATAGCCTGTGAATCACCACTTTGTAACTAAAGCTGGGTACACATGGTGCGATTTTCCTTGCGGTATGGACTATATAGTCCATATTGCAGGAGAATATAGTGCGTATCGCACCGTGTGTATACAGCTTGCGATGCTGTCTCGCGGCATCGACATCACAAGAAAAAATAGACTGTGTCGGCAGGCCAACATTGACTATATCTGTTGTGCCGGGCTCTGGCCACATCACCTAGTCAATGGTGGGTGCTATGCACATCACACCGTGTGTACACACCTATAGAACATGGGTCTTCAACCTGTGGCCCTCCAGCTGTTGTGGAACTACACATCCCAGCATGCCCTGCTCAGTTTTAGCATTCCTAAATAGCAAAACTGTGGCAGGGCATGCTGGAATGTGCAGTTCCACAGCAGCTGGTGCTCCGCAGGTTGAAGACCCATGTTACAGAATGTAAGCAGCACCCTCTTTCCCGCTTTGTCACTGTGTAATTAGGTAATCTGCAGATTGAATTACGGCTTTCTGTAAATTGTGCTCTTCTATATGCCTGTAGACTCTCTTGTAGTGTGTGTATAGCGCTGCGGATCCCTTGCGGAGTCTGCTAAATAAAGTATAGTAATGACCTGTCCAATCAAAGTAACACCACCTAGGACTAATTGCTGTAGTGTCTGTATGGTGTGGATTTCTAATTAGCAGCCATGTCTGTCTCATGTCAAGAAATGACAAGTCCTCTCCAGACTGCTGCTCATTCCATTTTGATGATGCCAAGCAAGCCGCCCTAAACCGATCCCGCTGGCGTACGATTATTACAGATTCTCTGCCTTTGGCTGCCGCAGTGTCGGCAAGCTTACCCTACCTGTGAGAAGGACAATTCAGTCTAAGGAAGTGCGATTCCCTGTTATAGGTCGGTGAGCTTAGCAGCACATGGGTGCTTTGTGTGCTTGCTTATGCTGATTAGCCACATGGGCTGCATCTGCATGCACATAGCCATCTAATTACTCAATAGGGGTAATTCAGGGTTGATCGCAGCAGCAAATTTGTTAGCAGTTGGGCAAAACCATGTGCACTGCAGGGGGGGGGGGGGCAGATATAACATTTGCAGAAAGAGTTAGATTTGGGTGGGTTATATTGTTTCTGTGCAGGGTAAATACTGGCTACTATATATTTACACTGCAATTTAGATTTCAGTTTGAACACACCCCACCCAAATCTAACTCTCCCTGCACATGATGTATCTCCCCCCCCCGCAGTGCACATGGTTTTGCCCAACTACTAACAAATTTGCTGCGAATTAGGCCCAATATCTGCTGCAGTTGAGGCTCTTTGAATCCATGTAGTTTATCAGCCCTTGTTTGCTACATGTGCTGCACCCACCAATATATTTAAACCTCTTAAGGGCCCTACACACTGCGCGATCTGCCGCCGAGCTGCTCGACGGCGGATATGGCCGACGGGTGACCCGGCGGGGAGGGGGCGGGGTGGGATCGGTGACGGGGGGAGTGAAGTTTCTTCACTCCCCCCCCCCTTCCCCCCCCCCCCCCAGCTCCATAGCAGTGCAGGCAAATATGGACGAGATCGTCCATATTGGCCTACATGCACAAGCGACGGGGCACCAGCGATGAACGATCGCGGGGCCGCACATCGTTCATCGCTGGTGCCTCCGCACTGAAAGATATAAACGGTATCTCTGTCATTAATGAATGAGATCGTTCATATCTTTCACTAATATCGCCCAGTGTGTAGGGCCTATTACACTATCTGGAATAGAAAGTGTCTGTTATGTTGTAAAATAGCCTCTGTGGTTCCCATCTTGATCAGCAAGCGACAACACTCAAGCCTTGTGTGTATGTATCATAGTCAAATTTCACAGGGGTGTGGAGTGCGGTTCTCAAAATTGTTAGAGCTGGGTATACCCACTTACTGTGTTTTCTGTATTCAGTAGGAAGGCACAGCTCTCCCCTTACTACAGATCCAGGTACCCATTATCTTGTGCTGGTTGGGGAACAGAAGTGTTTTGTACTGTAATGGCTCATTAGTGGCTTTTGGTGTATCCTAGGAGAGATGTTGAACTTCCTTCTGTCCTGGGATGAAATCTAGGTCGGGATAAGCAATGCAGCTGCTGCACGCTCGCATCGATTTAGCTTAGGGGTGGACAGAATACGTCCCGCGGGCCGGATGTGGCCTGTGAACCGATCCTGCCTGGCCCGCTGCCTCCCACCAGTGCGCAATGACAAGCAGCCCGACTGGCTGAGCTGCTGAGGAGACCCTAGTAGCTGTCTTGTGGTCGCGTCATGTGATACATCATGTCATCTGGCTTTACATTGGGCGGTGTTGGGGGTGGGGCCAGAGCATGGATGCGGGCAGCAAGCAGCGGGAAGTTTAAAGACACGGCACCAGGCACCTGAATCAGGAAGCGCATAAGGTAGACATTTTTCATTTTTAATGAAACATTCAAAGCATCCATCACTGCCTTCTTGGCAAAACGCAATGCTACCTGTCTGTCCTATCCTTTCTCCCCACAGTACTGTGGCCACTGAAGAACCTAACTGTACTATACCAGAAATGTAGCTCGTTTTCACCCCATTCTAATCGCAATTGTGTCTAGGGAGGGAGGCTGGTAATTTTGTTCAGGTAGGGGGAGTGTGGGGTGTTGGTAATTGTGTCCAAGGGGATTGGGGGTGCTGGTAACAGTAATGTGTAAAATGGGGACTCTACCTGCCATAATGTGTAAAATGGGACTCTACCTGGCGACATGTGTGATAGGGGCTCTACCTGGAGTAATATGTAAAAGGGGTCTCTACCTGGAGTAATATGTGTAAAAGGGACTTTACCTGTAGTAATGTGTGTACATGGCGATACTGTGTAGCGTAATTTGAATAATGGAGACTATTGTGCAGCCTAATATGAATCTGTATTATTTTGTGGCCATGTCCCTATATGTTGGGCGCGTGCCTATGGCGGCCCTCGAATCCTCTTTGGAAAGTGTTAAGTGGCCCCTCAGCTAAAATAATTGTTTAGCTCCTGACCCTCCTGCCAGTAAGAAACGGTTACTAGTAGATGCTGGAGGGCACCACAGGGCTGGAATGAAAGCTTGCCGACATTCCTCCAGGCGGATTGTAATTTGTAGTCTCTAACCTAGGACCTTATTCTAATGGTAACCCATCTATTCATGGGGGCTTGTAGGTCTACAAAACATTGTCGCCTTCTGTGATTAACATGAATGGATAACTACAGCAACTGTCAAATCACGTACATGGCGCCATTATCACATCCCAGCCGCGTTCCTCTTGTACTGTCCTCTTTCAGTATGACTGCTTACACACACTGTAATGGCATGCAGAGATAAGCAGGCAGACAGGTTAGGGAGGAAAGTATAAAGAACTGCCTAAATATAGTATCTGGAGTGTTTACTTTATTCTACTATGCTTTTCCCTGTAGACAAATGTACAGGTGTATTTATCTGACTACTCTGTAGTTTGTGAAGCCAAGATACCCTTGGGTAAGGAGTGCGCTGAACCTATGGAAGATAATGAAAGTAGAAGTAAAGACAGCCTCCTGTCCAGGCCCCGCTCCCTGGAATGGGCTTGTTTAATTTTATCTCCCAGGTCCTTGAAGTCAAAATTGAGACAGCCTTAAGATGAACAGTATGATGGCGAAGGCATGGTAGTTGTCCAAAGCTTGTGAGGTTTTTAAATGTAGTAAGTCTTAAATGCTGGGCTGGCCTGTCTCTGAATATGAGATGAACCCGTATGTTGGCTTCTAGTACACGAGATCTGTAGCCACATAATGTGTAGTATAGCTGCAGTTTGGGCGTAACATTTGCCTTTTTTTTTTTTTTCTCCTCAGTTGATCAAGATGGACAGCTATCCGGAACGTTATCCCTGGTCCTAACGCAGTGCTGTAAGCGGATAAAGGACACTGTACAGAAGCTGGCCTCTGACCACAAAGACATCCATAGCAGCGTGTCCAGGGTGGGAAAGGCCATAGATAAGGTATGTCGGTCATGCTTTATCTCACTGTATGATGGTAGTACAGTACATAGAATAAGTTCTATCAGAGAGAAGGTGGTGTACAGTAAATGACGTTTGGTTATGTATTGTTCTAGGTTAGCTATTTTTACTTCCTAACCTGATGCTGACCCCGCTATAACAGTTGTGCTAGTTCTTCACTTGAAAGTGTCCCCATTAGAGACAGACGTTCTGCATGTTGGAAGGCTAGGACTCTGACAGGGAATTATCAGTAAGCATCAGGCATTGAATTGTGGCCTGTGCCCATCACTCTTGGCACCCATCAACGTGGGAGATTTCTTCATTGTCGTAGGAGGTATTACCCGAAGCCTGCGTCACTGGCACTGCTGTGGGTTCTAATAATTGCAGTGAAACGTTGTCGTTTTGCAGTAAATGTTGGTGTTTTTCTTTTAAACCAAGTCTAAAGAGAAGAGAAGCTTGTAATACACCATTAACGAGCTGTTTAGAATATGCAGAACAGCGGCTACCTTAGATGCCACTGCCAGTGTACAGATTCTATGATTTAGCAACCATAAACACTGGTACCATAATGTGCCAAGTCTTTGAGGTAATGTCTGCGTTTAGTTGGTACTTGTTTGGTCATATGTGCAAGTGCACATAATTGCACTTTATTAAATAAGCGCCTATGCCCTGCAATCTGTTGCACTATGAGCTTCCATCTTTGTTTTACGTCTGCTTGTTCTTGTTTGTTCAGAACTTCGATGCGGACATCAGCAGTGTGGGGATCGATGGCTGCTGGCAGGCGGACAGCCAGCGCATGCTCAACGAGGTGATGGTCGAGCACTTCTTCAGGCAAGGCATGCTGGATGTGGCCGAGGAACTGTGCCAGGTACACGTGATTAGGTTACTACTTACCTGTCCTTCATTTCCAGGGTCTAGTCTTTCTGCATCTGACGGCTCCATGGTTTATGACTTATCTAGAATGCTACGTCACATGCTTAGCGGTGACGAGGACCGGGGAAATTCTGTTTGCGCATGATCTCTGGTCACAGACTGGGGGGGTTTGCACTGTATACCATTTTGCTGCCTCTTGCCATACCAGGATAGATTGTGACGTAGGTTGCATTGAGTTTAGAGAGAGGGTTTATGGGAAATAGAAATAAATGGCCAACCTAGGATGTGGTATAAGAATATACAATCTGTAACTTAAGTCATCTTACTCGTTCATCTCCTAATGTTTACAGAACACGTACAGATGGAACCTTAAGCTAGGTACACACGGAACAATTGCCCACTGTTGATGTAACAATACATTGTTACGCTGAACAATATATATCACATGACCATGCAAAATATCGTGCATGGCTGCATTCCAAAGCATGGTGCTGTTTGCTGGGTCGTCCCCCACAAGCGTGCAGCATGCCCGTCGAGATGACCTGGCAAGCAGACCGTGAATGCGCTCAGTGGTGGGTACACAATAGAGACTGTGCGATATGTCTGTCTGATACGACAGATCGGATGACGTATTGCCTAGTGTGTACCCAGATTTCTCTAACGTCCTAGTGGATGCTGGGGACTCCGTCAGGACCATGGGGAATAGCGGGCTCCGCAGGAGACAGGGCACATCTAAAAAAGCTTTTAGGTCACATGGTGTGTACTGGCTCCTCCCCCCATGACCCTCCTCCAAGCCTCAGTTAGGTTTTTGGGCCCGTCCGAGAGGGTGCAATCTAGGTGGCTCTCTTAAAGAGCTGTTTAGAAAAGTTTTTTTTTAGGTTTCTAATCAGTGATTCCTGCTGGCGACAGGATCACTGCAACGAGGGACTTAGGGGAGAGACTTGCAACTCACCTGCGTGCAGGAGGATTGAAGTCTTAGGCTACTGGACACTGAGCTCCAGAGGGAGTCGGAACACAGGTCAGCCTGGGGTTCGTCCCGGAGCCGCGCCACCGATCCCCCTTACAGACGCTGAAGAACGGCAGAACGGAGGTCCGGAAACAGGCGGCAGAAGACTCCTCAGTCTTCATGAAGGTAGCGCACAGCACTGCAGCTGTGCGCCATTGTTGCTACACGGCTCACTGATCTCGGTCACGGAGGGTGCAGGGCGCTGCTGGGGGCGCCCTGGGCAGCAATATAGATTACCTTAGAGGCAAATAAATACATCACATATAGCCATTAAGGCTATATGTATGTATTTAACCCAGGCCAGTTTTCCTAATAACCGGGAGAAAAGCCCGCCGTGAAAGGGGCGGAGCTTATTCTCCTCAGCACTCAGCGCCATTTTCCTGACCAGCTCCGCTGGTGAGGAAGGCTCCCACTCTCCCCTGCACTACAGAAACAGGGTTAAAGAGAAGGGGGGCATAAATTGGCGATATAATTATATATTAAGAGCCCATATATAGAAACAACACCTTCTAGGGTTGTTATATACATTATGGCGCTTTTGGTGTGCGCTGGCAAACTCTCCCTCTGTCTCCCCAAAGGGCTAGTGGGTCCTGTCCTCTATCAGAGCATTCCCTGTATGTGTGTGCTGTAGGTCGGTACGTGTGTGTCGACATGTATGAGGAAAATGTTGGTGAGGAGACGGAGAAAATTGCCTGTAATGGTGATGTCACTCTCTAGGGAGTCGACACCAGAATGGATGGCTTACTTATGGAATTACGTGATAATGTCAACACGCTGCAAGCCGGTTGACGACATGAGACAGCCGGCGGACAAATTAGTATCGGTCCAGGCGTCTCAGACACCGTCAGGGGCTTGTAAAAACGCCCATTTACCTCAGTCGGTCGACAGACACTGACACGGACACTGACCCCAGTGTCGACGGTGAAGAAACAAACGTATTTTTCCTTTAGGGCCACAAGTTACATGTTAAGGGCAATGAAGGAGGTGTTACGTATTTCTGATACCACAAGTACCACAAATAAGGGTATTTTGTAGGGTGGGAATAAACTACTTGTAGTTTTGCCTGAATCAGATAAATTAAATGAAGTGTGTGATGATACGTGGGGTTCCTCCGACAGAAAGTTATGGGCGGTATACCCTTTTTCCCGCCAGTAGTAAGGGCGAGTTGGAAAACACACCTTAGGGTGGACAAGGCGCTCACACGCTTATAAAAAACATGGCGTTACCGTTTCCAGATACGGCCGCCCTCAAGGAGCCAGCTGATAGGAAGCTGGAAAATATCATAACAGTATATACACACATACTGGTGTTATACTACGACCAGCAATCGCCTCAGCCTGGATGTGCAGCGCTGAGGGGGCTTGGTCGGATTTCCTGACTGAAAATTTTGATACCCTTGACAGGGACAGGATTTTATTGTCTATAGAGCATTTTAAGGATGCATTTCTATATATGTGTGATGCGCAGAGGCATATTTGCATTCTGGCATCAAGAGTAAATGTGATGTACATATCTGCCAGACGAAGACACGACAGTGGTCAGGTGAGGCAGATTCCAGACGGCATATGGAAGTATTGCCGTATAAAGGGGCGGTCCATTGGACCTGGTGGCCATGGCAACAGCTGAAAAATCCACCTTTTGTTACCCCGAGTCACATATTGGCAGAAAAGGACACAGTCTTTTCAGTCTCAGTCCTTTCGTCCCCATACGGGCAGGCGGGCGAAGGCCAGTCATATCTGCCCAGGGGGAGAGGAAAGGGAAGAAGACTGCAGCAAGCAGCTCATTCCCAGGAACAGAAGCTCCTCACGGCTTCTGCCAAGTCCGCAGCATAACGCTGGGGCCGTACAAGCGGACTCAGGTGCGGTAGGGGGTCATCTCAAGAGTTTCAGCAACACTCGCAAGGGAACTCCGGGATCCTACATGTAATATCCCAGGTGTACATTGGAAATTCGAGACGTCTCCCCCTCACACAATTCACAGGCTGTATTCCCAGCAGGTGATAATCAAAGTACCCTTCTTACAACAAGGAAGGGGGTAGTATTCCACACTATATTGTGGTACTGAAGCCAACCGGCTCGGTGAGATCTGAAATATTTGAACACTTACATACAAGCGTTCAAATCAAGATGGAGTCACTCGGAGCAGTGATAGCGAACCAGGAAGAAGGGGACGATATGATGTCACTGGATATCAGGGACGTTTACCTACAGGTCCAAATTTGCCCTTCTCACCAAGGGTACTTCAGGTTCCTGGTACAGAACTGTCACTATCAGTTCAGACGCTGCCGTTTGGATTGTCCACGGCGCCCCGGGTCTTTACCAAGGTAATGGCCGGAATGATGATTTTTCTTAAAAGAAACATGGACGCTTTCCTGATAAGGGCAAGGTCCAGAGAACAGTTGGAGGTCGGAGTAGCACTATCTTAAGTAGTTCTACGACAGCACGAGTGGATTCTAAATATTCCAAAATCGCAGCTTTTTCCGACGACACGTCTACTGTTCCTAGGGAAGATTCTGGACACAGTCCAGAAAAACGTGTTTCTCCCAGTGGAGAAAACCAGGGAGTTATCCGAGCTAATCGGGATCCTCCTAAAACCAGGAAAAGTGTCAGTGCATCATTGCACAAGAGTCCTGGTAAAAATGGTGGCTTATTACGAAGCAATTCCATTCGGCAGATTTCCCGCAAGAACTCTTCAGTGGGATCTGCTGGACAAATGGTCCGGATCGCATCCTCAGATGCATCAGCGGATAACCCTATATCCAAGGAAAAGGGTGTCTCTCCTGTGGTGATTACAGAGTGCTCATCTTCTAGAGGGCCGCAGATTCGGCATTCAGGATTGGATGCCGGTGACCACGGAGGCCAGCCTGAGAGGCTGGGGAACAGTCACACAGGGAAAAAAATTTCCAGGGAAGTGTGATTAAGTCTGGAGAATTCTCTCCGCATAAATAAGCTTAGAGCAATTTTATAATGCTCTAAACTTAGCTAGACCTCTGCTTCAAGGTCAGCCGGTATTGATCCAGTGGGATAACATCACGGCAGTCGCCCACGTAAACAGAAGGGCGGCACAAGAAGCAGGAGGGCAGTGAAAACTGCAAGGATTTTTCGCTAGGCGGAAAATCATGTGATAGCACTGTCAGCAGTGTTCTTTCCGGGAGTGGACGACTGGGAAGCAGACTTCCTCAGCAGGCATGACCTCCACCCGGGAGAGTGGAAACTTCATAGGGAAGTTTTTCAACATGATTGTGGACCGTTGGCAAAGACCAAAGGTGGACATGATGGCGTCCCGCCCGAACAAAAAACGGGACAGGTATTCCGCCAGGTCATGAGACCTTCAGGCGATAGCTGTGGATGTTCTGGTAACACCGTGGGTGCACCAGTCGGTGTATGTGTTCCCTCCTCTGTTTCTCATAACCAGGGTATTGAGAATTATAAGACATAGAGGAGTATGAACTATACTAGTGGCTCCGGATTGGCCAAGAGGGACTTGGTACCCGGAACTTCAAGAAATGCTCACAGAGGACTAAGGGCCTGGGGAGCTAAGAAGGGACTTGATTCAGCAAGTACCATGTCTATTCCAAGACTTACCGCGGCTGCGTTTGACGGCATGGCGGTTGAATGCCGGATCCTGAGGGGAAAAGGCATTCCATAAGAGGTCATACCTACCCTGGTCAAAGCCAGGAAGGAGGTGACCGCACAACGTCATCACCACATGTGAAAATATGTTGCGTGGGTGAGGCCAGGAAGGCTCCACGACAGAAATTCAACTAGGTCGATTTCTACACTTCCTGAAAACAGGAGTGTTTTGGACCTCAAATTGGGGTTCATTAACATTTAAATTTCGGCCCTGTAGACTTTCTTCCAGAAAGAATTGACTTCAGTTCCTGAAGTCCAGATTGTAAAGGATGTATTGCATATACAGCTTTTTTGTGCCCCTAGGGGCACCGTGAGATCTCAACATAGTGTTGGGATTTCTTAAAATCATATTGGTTTGAACCGCTCAAATCTGTGGATTTGAAATATCTCACATGGAAAGTGACCATGCTGTTGACAAATATCTCACATGGGAAGTGACCATGTTGTTAGCCCTGGCCTCGGCCAGGCGATTGTCAGAATGGGCGGCTTTGTCTTACAAAAGCCCATATTAAAATTTTCCATTTGAACAGGACAGAACTGGGACTCGTCTCCAGTTTCTTCATAAAGGGGTGTCAGCGTTTTCACCTGAAACAACCTCTTGTGGTGCCTGCGGCTACTAGGGACTTGGAGGACTCCAAGTTACTAGACGTGGTCAGGGCCCTAAAAATATATATATATATATATATATATATATATATATATATATATATATATATATAATATAATATAATATAATATAATATAATATAATATAATATAATATAATATAATATAATATAATATAATATAATATAATATAATATAATATAATATAATATAATATAATATAATATAATATAATATAATATAATATAATATAATATAATATAATATAATATAATATAATATAATATAATATAATATAATATAATATAATATAATATAATATAATATAATATAATATAATATAATATAATATAATATAATATAATATAATATAATATAATATAATATAATATAATATAATATAATATAATATAATATAATATAATATAATATAATATAATATAATATAATATAATATAATATAATATAATATAATATAATATAATATAATATAATATAATATAATATAATATAATATAATATAATATAATATAATATAATATAATATAATATAATATAATATAATATAATATAATATAATATAATATAATATAATATAATATAATATAATATAATATAATATAATATAATATAATATAATATAATATAATATAATATAATATAATATAATATAATATAATATAATATAATATAATATAATATAATATAATATAATATAATATAATATAATATAATATAATATAATATAATATAATATAATATAATATAATATAATATAATATAATATAATATAATATAATATAATATAATATAATATAATATAATATAATATAATATAATATAATATAATATAATATAATATAATATAATATAATATAATATAATATAATATAATATAATATAATATAATATAATATAATATAATATAATATAATATAATATAATATAATATAATATAATATAATATAATATAATATAATATAATATAATATAATATAATATAATATAATATAATATAATATAATATAATATAATATAATATAATATAATATAATATAATATAATATAATATAATATAATATAATATAATATAATATAATATAATATAATATAATATAATATAATATAATATAATATAATATAATATAATATAATATAATATAATATAATATAATATAATATAATATAATATAATATAATATAATATAATATAATATAATATAATATAATATAATATAATATAATATAATATAATATAATATAATATAATATAATATAATATAATATAATATAATATAATATAATATAATATAATATAATATAATATAATATAATATAATATAATATAATATAATATAATATAATATAATATAATATAATATAATATAATATAATATAATATAATATAATATAATATAATATAATATAATATAATATAATATAATATAATATAATATAATATAATATAATATAATATAATATAATATAATATAATATAATATAATATAATATAATATAATATAATATAATATAATATAATATAATATAATATAATATAATATAATATAATATAATATAATATAATATAATATAATATAATATAATATAATATAATATAATATAATATAATATAATATAATATAATATAATATAATATAATTAATATAATATAATATAATTAATATAATATAATTAATATAATATATAGGACGCTGGAGTCAGAAAGTCTGACTTGCTGTTTATACTGTATACACCCAACAAGCTGGGTGCTCATGCTTCTAAGCAGTCTATTGCACGCTGGATTTGTAGTACAATTCAGCTTGCACATTCTGTGGCAGGCCTGCCACAGACGAAATATGTAGATGCCCATTCCACAAGGAAGGTGGGCTCATCCTGGGCGGCTGCCCGAGGAGTCTCGGCATTACAACTTTGCCGAGCAGCTACGTGGTCAGGGGAGAACACGTTTGTAAAATTTTACAAATTTTGATACTCTGGCTAAGGAGGACCTGGAGTTCTCTCATTCGGTGCTGCAGAGTCATCCGCACTCTCCCGCCCGTTTGGGAGCTTTGGTATAATCCCCATGGTCCTGACGGAGTCCCCAGCATCCACTAGGACGTTAGAGAAAATAAGAATTTACTTACCGGTAATTCTATTTCTCGTAGTCCGTAGTGGATGCTGGGCGCCCATCCCAAGTGCGGATTGTCTGCAATGCTTGTACATAGTTATTGTTACAAAAATCGGGTTATTACTAGCATCCACTAGGACGTTAGAGAAAATAAGAATTTACTTACCGGTAATTCTATTTCTCGTAGTCCGTAGTGGATGCTGGGCGCCCATCCCAAGTGCGGATTGTCTGCAATGCTTGTACATAGTTATTGTTACAAAAATCGGGTTATTACTATTGTTGTGAGCCATCTTTTCGGAGGCTACTTCGTTTTGTTATCATACTGTTAACTGGGTTCAGATCACAAGTTGTACGGTGTGATTGGTGTGGCTGGTATGAGTCTTACCCGGGATTCAAGATCCTTCCTTATTGTGTACGCTCGTCCGGGCACAGTACCTAACTGAGGCTTGGAGGAGGGTCATGGGGGGAGGAGCCAGTACACACCATGTGACCTAAAAGCTTTTTTAGATGTGCCCTGTCTCCTGCGGAGCCCGCTATTCCCCATGGTCCTGACGGAGTCCCCAGCATCCACTACGGACTACGAGAAATAGAATTATCGGTAAGTAAATTCTTATTTTAACTCTATAGCACCAGTATGCCTTCCTGTTATACAGCACAGACACTGAGCCTATTTCACTAGTGATTAGATGATGAGTTGTATACTCTCTAATAAACAGGAACTTTACTCACTACAGAGTTGCTACAAAAAAAGTCACACTTTTTTTTTAAACACATTAAAATCCAGTTTCAGTAGTATGACTCTGTAATGGTACTAGGTGTTTGGTGGGATCCAGCACCCATTCTGTGAGCGAGGCAAACTGGGGACTCTTTAATTCTCCCTCCTGTGAGAATGACTTGTGGCATCTGCTGGATACAATGGGAATTCAGACTGACCTTATAATAAAGAGCTAACTTGCCTTTTTTCTTTTACCTCTTTTATTTTTTGAGTAGAGCTATTTGGCATAATATTTAGGGGATCCGGTCTCAAGGTCGACAATGTTTAGGTTGACCACTCTAGGTCGACAGGGTTTGAGGGTCAAAAGGTCGACATGAATAATAAAAAAAATATAATAATAAATTAATTGATTTTTACTTTTTCATACTTAACGATCCACGCGGACTGCGATTGGTAATAGTAACCTGTGCCGAGTGCAGCGGAGTGAGGCATCTTGCCCGAAGCACGAGCCATGCGAGGGGACACGGTGCACTAATTGGGCTTCCCGGTCACTGTACGGAGAAAACGACACCAAAAACCCCCCATGAAAAACTCATGTCGACCTGTTGACCTAGTGACTGTCGACCTAGACACTGTTGATCTAATGATCTACACCCATATTTAGTTGTGTGTACTATATACCTTTCTTTCAGACTGCTGTCAGTGGGGTTCTCCCCAGCCTCCGAGATCCTGCTGAATTCATTGTTTGTCTAGCATAGAATTACAGAAGATCAACACTGTTTTTAGTATGTCCTGCACTGTAGAGTAGGTGGCATTTCCAGTCACATTTTCCTAACCTTGCACCAAGTTGGCACCCAGAGTCTCCTGTTGGATGCATTTACTATTGTCTGTTACCGATTGACAGACACAGACTGAAGTCCACTCTGCGGTAGGAGTCTAGAGCAGCCCCCGTACAGAGTGTGACTGACACTGTACTATTTTCTCCTGTTACATCGCTGTCCAGTGACCTCTCCTTATATACTATAAGCAGAACCACTTACTTGTATCTCTCATGTCATTTGTATGAATGTGTTCCCGTACCACAGGAAGCCGGTCTCTCTATAGACACAAGCCAAAAAGAACCATTTGTGGAACTTAACCGAATATTAGAGGCATTAAAAGTGCGAGTTCTGCGACCAGCCTTAGAGTGAGTATCCTGCAGACGTCTAACAAAACCAAGTCTAAAAATCGTCTGAGTCCCATATAAAGCTTTCCCTGGTGTCCCCATTTCTAGCGGCAGCCTTTTGTTAGTGACTATCAACCAGGACATTGCTTTATCCCTAGTCTAATGTAACGTGAGAAACATCCCTCCATACAGTGGTCACAGCTAGTGTTATTTCCCATAATACTGGGGGGAGGGGGGGAAGGAGAGGGGTGTTGTTTCAGGGCACAGCAGTGATTGTACACGAATGGCAGCCTCTAATGGAGGGTTACTGAGGGCATCCATGTTTCCAGTCCGCATAGCTCAGTGTGTGTTCTAGGACAGAAATGTTTTCTAATATATTTCTATCTCTAGATGCCTTTCCATAGCCACTCTTTATCATTAGTGGCCTTTTTAAGTTACTGTCCCCTACACCCAGATGAAAATGGTGGTTTTCTGACTTGATAAAAAATGAAACAAAAAAACAGCATATGTCTTAATGCCCACCAGGCGTACACATGCGGTGGTGGCAGCCATATTTGGATCCGAACCAGTGTTCATGGGGATGCAGTCTGTCTGCTAGACCTTAGTGACCTCCAGCTGCTTCACTTTTTCCCTAATGGATAAAAAGTAGTGATGAGCGGATTCGGTTTTACTCGTTTTTTTCTCAAAACGACATCTTATTGGCTCACGGATGTCACGTGTTTTGGATAGCCAATAAGATGCCGTTTTGAGAACCGAGTAAAACCGAATCCGCTCATCACTAATAAAAAGGGTGCGTCTCATTAATATTGCTTCTGGCTTTCATAATGGCTGCCCTCATGGTGTCACCTCTCCCCAGTAAATGAATAGGTTGCATTCCCGCAAGCCCGATACCTCGTTATGTAGAATGGTTGTCCTTTTTTGTTAGAGATTTTTCTAAGGGTTTTTTTATTTATACTTTTGTCCCTCCCCTTCTTCAGGTGGGCGGTGTCGAACAGGGAAATGCTGATGGCACAGAACAGCTCATTGGAGTTCAAGCTACACAGGTTGTACTTCATTAGCTTACTGATGGGCGGAGCGGCCAACCAGAGCGAGGCGCTGCAGTACGCCAAAAACTTCCAGCCTTTTGCTGTAAATCATCAGAAAGGTGATTATTCCTCATGTAAACGCCATCTCTCTGATGTCTGTGGCATTCAGTAGTGTGATATCAGACAGTCGTGTAATCTGTTTTATTCCTCTCTGCACATGTTACTGGGGGAGAGTACTCTTACTAGCTGTACATTGCATGTCGTGATGGTCTTCCTAAGGCTGAGCATTAATCCTGTACTTCTCTGGTTCGCTAGACATTCAGGTACTTATGGGAAGTCTTGTGTACCTGCGGCAGGGTATAGAAAACTCTCCCTACGTTCATCTGCTGGATGCCAACCAGTGGGCGGACATCTGCGACATCTTCACCCGGGACGCCTGCTCTCTACTGGGTCTCTCTGTGGAGTCTCCTCTCAGTGTTAGGTGAGTGTCCTCTTAGTAGCACTGGTGCCTGTAGACCCAGAGCAGATTATTTGCTTAAAAACTACTGTAGGTTGTGATGGGTACTCTCCAATGCACAGTGCGGTTAAACAGCTGCTGTGGAACTACAAGTCTCAGAACACCATGCCAGCTTATGTAGTTAGAGAGAGCACGAAGGTTCATGTTTCCTAAGCCTGGTCTATGGTATAAGTAGCAGAACGGGTTTTCTAAAGCTTGCGGCTGTAAATAGTCGGACAGCAGGGTTTCTTGTCCTCTGCGTGTGGTGGGTAACACTCTGTGCGTTCCAGCAACGGTGGTTCTGCTGTGCGAGTCTGCAAAGAGAACCTTCACTAGGACATGGCAGGATAACGTCCCCTCACAGGCATTGACTGACGAGCCCAATTGCTAGTGTTACATTTGTGGTTATACAGCTTTGAAAGGATAACATTTCATATAGTAAGGCTCACCCACACATCGGTTTGCGGAACCATTTGTCGCCCATATTTGTGAGCAAGGACCAATCACTGGTTCCACTGTTACATGCCAACCATTCGCTGTCTCTGGTGACTATTATTGGGAGTACGGGTATAGAGGGACGTCCCTCAGCGGTATGTAGGGCAAGGGCACCCCAGATTATCTAACACTGTCAGTCTGCAGCCTAAAATAAAGCAACTTTATTGTAAAATATATAATATTCTAATGCTTGTGCATTTGGTCCTGTATAGCTTTTCCGCTGGCTGTGTGGCCCTTCCAGCCCTAATTAATATAAAAGCAGTAATTGAACAACGGCAGTGTACCGGGGTATGGAATCAGAAGGATGAGTTACCGGTGAGTACAATGTGTCCTAGCTATGTGTAATACATGTAGACGAGCCCATCTGTTGCATGAAGTAGGAGCACAAATATTGGCTGCGCTGTGTACGCAGCATTTGTCACGGAGTGAGTGGTTCAGTGGGAACCTGCAGCTCTTCTGTAAACTGTCTATAAATGCAAAGTCCCAGCATGCCTTGCAAAACAAACATGATTTACAGGACAAATGTTCAGCATAAGTAATGTAGGTCCTTCCATACTCGTATGAGTTCTGCTCACTCATTGCACCGTAGGCTCCTGGCCTCGGGGTGGGTGTGGGGCGGGGGGAGCGGCAGGTCATATTTGCTATATTCTCTTTTAGCCTGACTGATGCATGTAATCTCGATGGAATATTATATACTTTGTTACAGTGCAGAAAATACTGTTGGCTGAATGTATGTTGTAAACTTCCTTCAATTGGCAAAGGAACAAAATATTGACTAGAATCCCCATAATTTCAGCATTACAAAGCATATAATTTTATTTTTTCTCTCCTCAGATTGAAGTGGACCTTGGTAAAAAATGCTGGTATCATTCAATATTCGCCTGCCCGATCCTTCGCCAGCAAACCACAGACAATAACCCTCCCATGAAGTTGGTTTGTGGGCATATAATATCCAGAGATGCGCTAAATAAAATGTTGATGGCTATATGGCTTGCTCATCTGTATTCTATTATGCTAAAACTGATGTCACTTGGATTTGCTTCCTAATTTGTTTTAATGATTCGTTTAAATATTAAGAAAATCCTAGTGCTTCATTAATATGTTAATTAGAAAGCGCACAACTTGTGAACCGGTCACCTACATCCAGCTGGGGCCGCTGTATTTTGGCTATAAAGTAAGTAGGCTGAGGCTGGTTATACATTAGATGATATATCGTTGCTGATGCGGATTGGTATGATTTATCGTGCTCCTGCACATCATTGCTGGCTCGTCCTGTCGGTTGTACTGCAATGACGGCCGTGCTGGTGAGTGCGGCTATAAACAAGATATTGTGCACCCACCTGATATATTGTTCAGTGTGTACAGCCGACCGATATATCATTATATCGGTCGTGACATCAGCCGCGAAACACACAGTTTTGGTTTGAACCCGGCCTTATGCCCTACCTCATTTATCAATAAGCTGTGCTGTAATTTTCTGTATATGTTTAGTATATGTACATCTTTTTAGAATGTAGTTTGAAAAGCCACGTAAATCCGCCACATAAATCTGGCCACACAGGACGGTATTCAAGTGATATATCACGCCTAATCTCTTTTTTTTTTAAATTGATCCCTGTTATTGCACGCCGCACCCATAGAAATCAAGTTTAGCTGCATAAAGTGTTGGGCTCCTCGCTACCCCAGGGTAGCGAGCTGAAATGATACCACGCTCGTCAGCAGAAACAGAACGGTAGTGAAAGAGGTGAAAAGAATTGAATAAAGCCCCCTTGGTGTCACTGTGATGTAGCTATTGAATTGATGTCTCCTGTACACATCCGGTGAACCATTACAGCTATGGTCTCTTCTGAGAAGTACATTTATGTAAAGAAAAAGAAAGCAGGCAATAGCTTTATATAGAAAGAGTGCGTTTTTACTAGAATTTAATAGGATTATGTTGTATTTGTGATGATTAAATCTCAGGGGGAGGTTCCATTCTAAGTTGTAGTTGTGAAATGCCTGCTGGGAGCTCGGATCAAGGCACTCTTGTGGCTAGTAACATCCATAAGTTTCCCTCGCACCCCAGGTATATGTGCGCTGCAGGGGAATTAGAGATGTTGGGATACTGTTCTCAGCACAGTGGCACATCTTGAGTTATTTAATCTCCTCTCTAAACGATTTGATTGTGGCGCGCGCCACCTGCTGGCCGTCTGAAGGAATTGGCGACTATCAGAGCTATTCAATTGTTGATCCGATAAATGTCCATTAGCAGCGGCAGACACAGGTTTTTTTTTTTTTTTTTTTTTTTTTCCTCCTTGCAACCCCGGAGGTGCGACGATAAAAGGTGTTAAAGGCCTGTATTTTGGGCGTCCAAACCCAGACTTTGGACAGCCAATCAAGCTTTTTAGATGGGTTTAGCCGCTTTGCTTGGCTAAACCCAGAGCTGACATGCGCCTTAACTAGCAATGGGTGTCTGATCACAGCAAGAATTGAATAGTTCCGATAGACGCCCATTGCTAAAGACTCCCAGCGTCTCATAGTGCGTGAAACGTTAGTAAATGTTCTTACAGTGTTTTCTTGAACCTTTTTGCAGATTAAAATGCCCGTATTGTCCTATGGAGCAGAGTCCGGGAGATGCCAAGCAAATCTTCTTCTGAATACGTTGGCTGGTTCTGTGACATTCTGAGGCCTCGCTGGGTTTTTAGTGCATCTGAAGATAGCTGGGAAGAGTGTTTTTTTTTGTTTCATTTTTCTTTTCCCATATTCCTATTGAATACAGAAGACTAAGCTCTGAGCTTGGTAGAGCCAGCTCCAAAGAGACACTACCAGCCAGTATAATCCTGACCATAAAACAAATCCGTCGCCAGGGTTGAAGTTGTGCGTCCCAAGGACTATCCAGTAACTTATTCTGTGTGTCTGACCGCGCACCAGCACCGGTCAAACAATGCAGGTTTTTGTACTAACAAAGCAAGAGATGATGTGTACTTTTTATTGTCACATCCCATGCCCCTCCCCCCATCATATTATTATTCTACCCTCATCATCTGATTGCTAAATGTTAATACTGAGCAATGTCGTGAGTTCTATTCCCTTGTATGGTGTATATAACGAAGCCGTTCTACAGAGGTGTCCGGTAAAGACTCAGTCGATAGAAAGTGTATTTTTTGCTAAGAGAAATTGCTGTAATATCGCAAGGGTTTCCTTTGAAAGATTTTGTCCCCCACCCTGCTGTCCTCAGTACAAGAGACATGTAAATAAACAAACCCCATGTCTATAATTTAAATAAGAGTGAGGAGCTATTTGCTGCTAGAATATAATGGGGAGTTATATTGTGCTTTTATTAAATAAGAAATGTTTGTGTGATCAGAATATTCAATAAAAAAATAAAATTGAAATACCTAGGCGTGTTTGGTTTCATTAGATTGCTTGCATGCAGACAAAAGGTCAGGCTTTTAATGAGCAGGACATAATGAAATGTCTATTTCTCTGACGTCCTAGTGGATGCTGGGTACTCCGTAAGGACCATGGGGAAATAGACGGGCTCCGCATGAGACTGGGCATTCTTAAAAGAAAGATTAGGTACTATATCTGGTGTGCACTGGCTCCTCCCTCTATGCCCCTCCTCCAGACCTCAGTTAGAATCTGTGCCCGGCCAGAGCTGGATGCACCTAGTGGGCTCTCCTGAGCTTACTAGAAAAGAAAGTATTTGTTAGGTTTTTTATTTTCAGTGAGATCTGCTGGCAACAGACTCACTGCTACGAGGGACTGAGGGGAGAGAAGCAAACCTACCTGCTTGCAGCTAGCTTGTGCTTCTTAGGCTACTGGACACCATTAGCTCCAGAGGGATCGAACACAGGGCCCGACCTCGATCGTCCGTTCCCGGAGCCGCGCCGCCGTCCCCCTTGCAAAGCCAGAAGACGGAAGAACCAGGAGAAAATCGGCGGCTGAAGACTCCGGTCTTCAATAAGGTAGCGCACAGCACTGCAGCTGTGCGCCATTGCTCCCACAGCACACCACACGCTCCGGTCACTGGTGGGTGCAGGGCGCTGGGGGGGGCGCCCTGGGCTGCAATATGTAAACCTTTTTGGCAAAATGCACATAATACAGTTATAAACTGTATATGTGCCTAATCCCCCGCCATAAATATTATTAAAAAAGCGGGAGAAGTCTGCCGCTGAAGGGGCGGGGCGATCTTCCTCAGCACAGCCAGCGCCATTTTCTCTTCACAGCTCCGCTGGAAGGACGCTCCCCAGGCTCTCCCCTGCAGTATACACTACGAGAAGGGTAAAAAAGAGAGGAGGGGGGGCACATAAATTTAGGCGCAAAAGGTGATATAAGCAGCTATTGGGGGAAAATTCACTTTGTGTTAGTGTAAATCCCTCTGTTATATAGCGCTCTGGTGTGTGCTGGCATACTCTCTCTCTGTCTCCCCAAAGGACTTTGTGGGGTCCTGTCCTCAGTCAGAGCATTCCCTGTGTGTGTGTGCGGTGTGTCGGTACGGCTGTGTCGACATGTTTGATGAGGACGCTTACGTGGAGGCGGAGCAGGAGCCGATAAGGGTGATGTCGCCCCCTGCGGGGCCGACACCAGAGTGGATGGATATGTGGAAGGTATTAACGACAGTGTCAACTCCTTGCATAAAAGGTTCGATGACGTAACCGCTTTGGGACAGCCGGCATCTCAGCCCGCGCCTGCCCAAGCGTCTCAGAGGCCATCAGGGGCTCAAAAACGCCCGCTACCTCAGATGGCAGACACGGATGTCGACACGGAGTCTGACTCCAGTGTAGACGAGGATGAGACAAATGTACAATCCACAAGGGCCATCCGATGCATGATTACGGCAATGAAAAATGTGTTGCACATTTCTGACATTAACCCGGTTACCACTAAAAAGGGTATTATGTTTGGGGAGAAAAAGCAGCCAGTGACTTTTCCCCCATCTGATGAGTTAAATGAATTGTGTGAAGAAGCGTGGTGTTCCCCAGATAAGAAATTAGTGATTTCTAAGAGGTTACTAATGGCGTACCCTTTCCCGCCAACAGACAGGTTGCGTTGGGAAACATCCCCTAGGGTGGACAAGGCGCTCACACGCTTATCAAAAAAGGTGGCACTGCCGTCTCAGGATACGGCCGCCTTAAAGGAGCCTGCAGATAGAAAGCAGGAGGCTATCCTGAAGTCTGTATACACACTCAGGTACTATACTGAGACCTACTATTGCTTCAGCATGGATGTGTAGTGCTGCAGCAGCATGGTCTGATTCCCTGTCAGATAACATTGATTCCCTTGACAGGGATACTATGTTGCTAACCATAGAGCATATTAAAGACGTAGTCTTATATATGAGGGATGCACAGAGGGACATTTGCCGACTGGCATCTAGAATTAATGCAATGTTCATTTCTGCCAGGAGAGTATTATGGACTCGGCAGTGGACAGGTGATGCTGATTCTAAAAGGCACATGGAAGTTTTGCCTTATAAAGGTGAGGAATTGTTTGGGGACGGTCTCTCGGACCTCGTATCCACAGCAACAGCTGGGAAGTCGACTTTTTTACCTCAGGTTCCCTCACAGCCTAAGAAAGCACCGTATTATCAAGTACAGTCCTTTCGGCCTCAGAAAGGCAAGCGGGTCAGAGGCGCGTCCTTTCTGCCCAGAGGCAGGGGTAGAGGGAAAAAGCTGCACCAGACAGCCAGTTCCCAGGAACAAAAATCCTCCCCTGCTTCCACTAAGTCCACCGCATGACGCTGGGGCTCCACAGGTGGAGCCAGGTGCGGAGGGGGCCCGTCTCCGGAACTTCAGCAACCAGTGGGTTCGCTCACAGGTGGATCTCTGGGTTCTACAAGTGGTATCTCAGGGATACAAGCTGGAGTTCGAGGCGTCTCCCCCTCGCCGTTACCTCCAAATCAGCCTTGCCAGCTGCTCCCAAGGAAAGGGAGGTAGTACTGGCGGCAATTCACAAGCTGTACCTTCAGCAGGTGATAATCAAAGTTCCCCTCCTTCAACAGGGACGGGGTTACTATTCCACAATGTTTGTGGTACCGAAACCAGACGGTTCGGTGAGACCCATTCTAAATTTGAAATCCTTGAACACTTATATAAGGAAGTTCAAGTTCAAAATGGAATCGCTCAGGGCGGTTATTGCAAGCCTGGAAGAGGGGGATTTTATGGTGTCACTGGACATCAAGGATGCTTGCATACATGTCCCCATTTACCCACCTCACCAGGAGTACCTCAGGTTTGTGGTACAGGACTGCCATTACCAATTCCAGACGTTGCCGTTTGGTCTGTCCACGGCACCGAGGGTATTTACCAAGGTAATGGCCGAAATGATGATACTCCTTCGAAAGAAGGGAGTTATAATTATCCCGTACTTGGACGATCTCCTTATAAAGGCAAGGTCCAAGAAGCAGTTGTTGGTCGGAGTAGCACTATCTCGGGAAGTGCTACAACAGCACGGCTGGATTCTGAATATCCCAAAGTCGCAGCTGGTTCCTACGACGCGTCTGCTGTTCTTGGGCATGATTCTGGACACAGAACAGAAGAAGGTGTTTCTCCCGGAGGAGAAGGCCAAGGAGTTGTCATCTCTGGTCAGAGACCTCCTGAAACCAAAACAGGTGTCGGTGCATCACTGCATGCGAGTCCTGGGAAAGATGGTAGCTTCTTACGAAGCAATTCCCTTCGGCAGGTTCCATGCAAGAATCTTTCAGTGGGATCTGTTAGACAAGTGGTCCGGATCGCATCTTCAGATACATCGGCTGATCACCCTGTCCCCGAGGGCCAGGGTGTCTCTGCTGTGGTGGCTGCAGAGTGCTCATCTTCTCGAGGGCCGCAGATTCGGCATTCAGGACTGGGTCCTGGTGACCACGGATGCAAGCCTCCGAGGTTGGGGGGCAGTCACTCAGGGAAGAAACTTCCAAGGACAATGGTCGAGTCAGGAGACTTCCCTACACATAAATATTCTGGAACTAAGGGCCATTTACAATGCCCTAAGTCGAGCAGAACCCCTGCTTCAAAACCAGCCGGTGCTGATTCCGTCAGACAACATCACGGCTGTCGCCCATGTAAACCGACAGGGCGGCACAAGAAGCAGGATGGCGATGGCAGAAGCCACAAGGATTCTCCGATGGGCGGAGAATCACGTGCTAGCACTGTCAGCAGTGTTCATTCCGGGAGTGGACAACTGGGAAGCAGACTTCCTCAGCAGGCACGACCTCCACCCGGGAGAGTGGGGACTTCATCCAGAAGTCTTCCAGCTGATTGTAAATCGTTGGGAAAGGCCACAGGTGGACATGATGGCGTCCCGCCTCAACAGAAAGCTAAAAAGATATTGCGCCAGGTCAAGGGACCCTCAGGCGATAGCTGTGGACGTTCTAGTGACACCGTGGGTGTACCAGTCGGTTTATGTGTTCCCTCCTCTTCCTCTCATACCAAAGGTACTGAGGATAATAAGAAAGAGAGGAGTAAGAACTATACTCGTCGTTCCGGATTGGCCAAGAAGAACTTGGTACCCGGAACTACAAGAAATGATCTCAGAGGACCCTTGGCCTCTGCCGCTCCGACAGGACCTGCTACAGCAGGGGCCCTGTCTGTTCCAAGACTTACCGCGGCTGCGTTTGACGGCATGGCGGTTGAACGCCAGATCCTAATGGAAAAGGGCATTCCAGTTGAAGTCATTCCTACGCTGATAAAAGCTAGGAAGGATGTGACAGCAAAACATTATCACCGCATATGGCGAAAATATGTTACTTGGTGTGAGGCCATGAAGGCCCCAACAGAGGAATTTCAGCTGGGTCGATTTCTGCACTTCCTACAGTCAGGAGTGACTATGGGCCTAAAATTGGGATCCATTAAATTCCAGATTTCGGCCCTGTCTATTTTCTTTCAAAAAGAACTGGCTTCACTGCCTGAAGTTCAGACGTTTGTTAAGGGAGTGCTGCATATTCAGCCCCCTTTTGTGCCTCCAGTGGCACCTTGGGATCTCAACGTAGTGTTGGATTTCCTAAAATCACATTGGTTTGAGCCACTTCAGACCGTGGAGTTGAAGTATCTCACGTGGAAGGTAGTCATGCTGTTGGCCTTAGCTAGGCGTGTGTCAGAATTGGCGGCTTTGTCCTGTAAAAGCCCATATCTGATTTTCCATATGGACAGGGCAGAATTGAGGACTCGTCCCCAATTTCTCCCAAAGGTGGTATCAGCGTTTCCTTTGAACCAACCTATTGTGGTGCCTGCGGCTACTCGGGACTTGGAGGATTCCAAGTTGCTGGACGTAGTCCGGGCCCTGAAAATCTATGTTTCCAGGACGGCTAGAGTCAGAAAAACTGACTCGCTGTTTATCCTGCATGCACCCAACAAGCTGGGTGCTCCTGCTTCAAAGCAGACTATTGCTCGCTGTATCTGTAGCACGATTCAACTTGCACATTCTGCGGCTGGACTGCCGCATCCTAAATCGGTAAAAGCCCATTCCACGAGGAAGGTGGGCTCTTCTTGGGCGGCTGCCCAAGGGGTCTCGGCTTTACAACTTTGCCGAGCTGCTACTTGGTCGGTATCAAACACTTTTGCGAAATTCTACAAGTTTGATACCCTGGCTGAGGAGGACCTTGAGTTTGCTCATTCGGTGCTGCAGAGTCATCCGCACTCTCCCGCCCGCTTGAGAGCTTTGGTATAATCCCCATGGTCCTTACGGAGTACCCAGCATCCACTAGGACGTCAGAGAAAATAAGAATTTACTTACCGGTAATTCTATTTCTCGTAGTCCGTAGTGGATGCTGGGAGCCCGTCCCAAGTGCGGACTTTCTGCAATACTTGTATATAGTTATTGCTTAACTATAGGGTTATTGTTCTGAGCCATCTGTTGAATGAGGCTCAGTTGTTGTTCATACTGTTAACTGGGTATAGTTATCACAAGTTGTACGGTGTGATTGGTGTGGCTGGTATGAGTCTTACCCTGGATTCCAAATCCTTTCCTAGTAATGTCAGCTCAGCACAGTTTCCCTAACTGAGGTCTGGAGGAGGGGCATAGAGGGAGGAGCCAGTGCACACCAGATGTAGTACCTAATCTTTCTTTTAAGAGTGCCCAGTCTCCTGCGGAGCCCGTCTATTCCCCATGGACCTTACGGAGTACCCAGCATCCACTACGGACTACGAGAAATAGAATTACCGGTGAGTAAATTCTTATTTTCTCTAACGTCCTAAGTGGATGCTGGGACTCCGTAAGGACCATGGGGAATAGCGGCTCCGCAGGAGACTGGGCACAAAAGTAAAAGCTTGAACTAGCTGGTGTGCACTGGCTCCTCCCCCTATGACCCTCCTCCAAGCCTCAGTTAGATTTTTGTGCCCGAACGAGAAGGGTGCATGCTAGGTGGCTCTCCTGAGCTGCTTAGAGTAAAAGTTTATTTTAGGTTTTTTATTTTCAGTGAGTCCTGCTGGCAACAGGCTCACTGCATCGTGGGACTAAGGGGAGAAGAAACGAACTCGCCTGCGTGCAGAGTGGATTGGGTTTCTTAGGCTACTGGACATTAGCTCCAGAGGGACGATCACAGGTTCAGCCTGGATGGGTCCCGGAGCCGCGCCGCCGGCCCCCTTACAGAGCCAGAAGAACGAAGAGGTCCGGTGAAATCGGCGGCAGAAGACGTTCCTGTCTTCAACTAAGGTAGCGCACAGCACTGCAGCTGTGCGCCATTGCTCTCAGCACACTTCACACTCCGGTCACTGAGGGTGCGGGGCGCTGGGGGGGAGCGCCCTGAGACGCAATAAAAACAGAAATACCTTAGGATGGCAAAAGAAATACATCACATATAGCTCCTGGGCTATATGGATGTATTTAACCCCTGCCAGTTTTCCAGAAAAAAGCAGGAGATAAGGCCGTCGTGAAGGGGCGGAGCCTATCTCCTCAGCACACAAGCGCCATTTTCCCTCACAGTTCCGCTGGAAGGACGGCTCCCTGACTTTCCCCTGCAGTCCCTACAGAATCAGGGTAAAAACGAGAGAGGGGGGGCACTATTGGCAGCTAAATTATAAACAGCAGCTATAAAAGGGAGTAACACTTATATAAGGTTATCCCTATTGATATATATATATATAGCGCTCTGGTGTGTGCTGGCAAACTCTCCCTCTGTCTCCCCAAAGGGCTAGTGGGGTCCTGTCCTCTATCAGAGCATTCCCTGTGTGTGTGCTGGGTGTCGGTACGATTGTGTCGACATGTATGAGGAGGAAAATGATGTGGAAGCAGAGCAATTGCCTGTATTAGTGATGTCACCCCCTAGGGAGTCGACACCTGACTGGATGGTTGTATTTAAAGAACTACGTGACAATGTCGGCACTTTACAAAAAACTGTTGACGACATGAGACAGCCGACAAATCAATTAGTGCCTGTCCAGGCGTCTCAGACACCGTCAGGGGCGATAAAACGCCCGTTACCTCAGTGGGTCGACACAGACCCAGACACGGATACTGAGTCCAGTGTCGACGGTGAGGAGACAAACGTAATGTCCAGTAGGGCCACACGTTACATGATCACGGCAATGAAGGAGGCATTGAACATTTCTGACACTACAAGTACCACAAAGAAGGGTATTATGTGGGGAGTGAAAAAACTACCAGTAGCTTTTCCTGAGTCAGATGAATTAAATGAGGTGTGTGATAAAGCGTGGGTTTCCCCCGATAAATTATTGGCACTATACCCTTTCCCGCCAGAGGTTAGGGCACGTTGGGAAACACCCCCTAGAGTAGATAAAGCGCTCACACGTTTATCTAAACAAGTAGCGTTACCGTCTCCGGATACGGCCGCCCTCAAAGAACCAGCGGATAGAAGGCTGGAAAATATCCTGAAGGGTATATACACACATACTGGTGTTATACTGCGACCAGCAATCGCATCAGCCTGGATGTGCAGTGCTGGAGTTGCGTGGTCGGATTCCCTGACTGAAAATATTGATACCCTGGATAGGGACAGTATATTACTAACTATAGAGCATTTGAAGGATGCATTACTATATATGCGTGATGCACAGAGGGATATTTGCACCCTGGCATCAAGAGTGAGTGCTATGTCCATTTCTGCCAGAAGAGCGTTATGGACGTGACAGTGGTCAGGGGATGCGGATTCCAAACGACATATGGAAGTATTGCCGTTTAAAGGGGAGGAGTTATTTGGGGCCGGTCTATCGGACCTGGTGGCCACGGCAACGGCCGGAAAGTCCACCTTTTTACCCCAGGTCACCTCTCAGCAGAAAAAGACACCGTCTTTTCAAACTCAGTCCTTTCGTCCCCATAAGTACAGGCGGGCAAAAGGCCACTCATTTCTGCCCCGGGGCAGAGGAAGAGGAAAAAGACTGCACCAGGCAGCCTCTTCACAGGAGCAGAAGCCCTCCTCTGCTTCTGCCAAGTCTTCAGCATGACGCTGGGGCTTTACAAGCGGACTCGGACACGGTGGGGGCCCGTCTCAAAAATTTCAACGCGCAGTGGGCTCACTCGCAAGTGGACCCCTGGATTCTGCAGGTAGTATCACAGGGGTACAAACTGGAATTCGAGACGTCTCCCCCTCGCCGGTTCCTGAAGTCTGCTCTACCAAAGTCTCCCTCCGACAGGGAGGCAGTTTTGGAAGCCATTCACAAGCTGTATTCCCAGAAGGTGATAATCAAGGTACCTCTCCTACAACAGGGAAAGGGGTATTATTCCACGCTGTTTGTGGTACCGAAGCCGGACGGCTCGGTGAGACCAATTTTAAATCTAAAATCCTTGAACACTTACATAAAGAGGTTCAAATTCAAGATGGAGTCACTCAGAGCAGTGATAGCAAACCTGGAAGAAGGGGACTATATGGTGTCTCTGGACATCAAAGATGCTTATCTCCACGTCCCAATCTACCCTTCTCACCAAGGGTACCTCAGGTTTGTAGTACAAAACTGTCATTATCAGTTTCAGACGCTGCCGTTCGGATTGTCCACGGCACCTCGGGTCTTTACCAAGGTAATGGCCGAAATGATGATTCTTCTTCGAAGAAAAGGCGTTTTAATTATCCCTTACTTGGACGATCTCCTGATAAGGGCAAGGTCCAGGGAACAGTTAGAAGTCGGAGTAGCACTATCTCAGTTAGTGTTACGTCAGCACGGGTGGATTCTAAATATTCCAAAATCGCAGCTGATTCCAACGACACGTCTCCTGTTCCTAGGAATGATTCTGGACACAGTCCAGAAAAAGGTGTTTTTCTCCCAGAGGAGAAGGCCAGGGAGTTATCCGAGCTAGTCAGGAATCTCCTAAAACCAGGACAGGTGTCAGTGCATCAGTGCACGAGGGTCCTGGGAAAAATGGTGGCTTCTTACGAAGCGATTCCATTCGGAAGATTCCATGCAAGAACGTTTCAGTGGGATCTTCTGGACAAATGGTCCGGATCGCATCTTCAGATGCATCAGCGGATAACCCTGTCGCCAAGGACAAGGGTGTCTCTTCTGTGGTGGCTGCAGAGTGCTCATCTACTAGAGGGCCGCAGATTCGGCATTCAGGATTGGATCCTGGTGACCACAGATGCCAGCCTGAGAGGCTGGGGAGCAGTCACACAGGGACAAAATTTCCAGGGCTTGTGGTCAAGCATGGAAACATCTCTTCATATAAACATTCTGGAACTAAGGGCCATTTACAATGCCCTAACTCAAGCAAAACCCCTGCTTCAGGGTCAGGCGGTATTGATCCAATCGGACAACATCACGTCAGTCGCCCACGTAAACAGACAGGGCGGCACGAGAAGCAGGAGGGCGATGGCAGAAGCTGCAAGGATTCTTCGCTGGGCGGAGAATCATGTGATAGCACTGTCAGCAGTGTTCATTCCGGGAGTGGACAACTGGGAAGCGGACTTCCTCAGCAGACACGACCTTCACCCGGGGGAGTGGGGACTTCATCCAGAAGTCTTCCAAGAGATGGTAAACCGTTGGGAAAAACCAAAGGTGGACATGATGGCGTCCCGTCTCAACAAAAAACTAGACAGATATTGCGCCAGGTCAAGGGACCCTCAGGCAATAGCGGTGGACGCTCTGGTAACACCATGGGTGTACCAGTCAGTGTATGTGTTCCCTCCTCTGCCTCTCATACCAAAAGTACTGAGAATCATAAAAAGGAGAGGAGTAAGAACTATACTCGTGGTTCCGGATTGGCCAAGAAGGACTTGGTACCCGGAACTTCAAGAGATGCTCACGGAGGACCCGTGGCCTCTACGTCTAAGAAAGGACCTGCTCCAGCAGGGACCTTGTCTGTTCCAAGACTTACCGCGGCTGCGTTTGACGGCATGGCGGTTGAATGCCGGATCCTGAAGGAAAAAGGCATTCCAGAAGAAGTCATCCCTACCCTGATAAAGGCCAGGAAGGATGTAACCGCGAAACATTATCACCGCATTTGGCGAAAATATGTTGCGTGGTGTGAGGCCAAAGAGGCCCCTACAGAGGAATTTCAACTGGGTCGCTTCCTACATTTCCTGCAAACAGGACTGTCTATGGGCCTAAAATTAGGGTCCATTAAGGTTCAAATTTCGGCCCTGTCGATTTTCTTTACAAAAAGAACTGGCTTCTGTGCCTGAAGTCCAGACGTTTGTCAAAGGGGTACTGCATATACAGCCTCCTTTTGTGCCCCCGGTGGCACCTTGGGATCTCAATGTGGTTTTGGGGTTCCTAAAATCACATTGGTTTGAACCACTCACCACTGTGGAATTAAAATATCTCACATGGAAGGTGGTAATGCTGTTAGCCCTGGCTTCAGCCAGGCGTGTCTCAGAATTGGCGGCTTTATCTTATAAAAGCCCTTACCTGATTTTTCACACGGATAGGGCAGAATTGAGGACTCGTCCTCAATTTCTCCCAAAGGTGGTTTCAGCGTTTCACGTGAACCAGCCTATTGTGGTGCCTGCGGCTACTAGGGACTTGGAGGACTCCAAGTTACTGGACGTAGTCAGGGCCCTGAAAATATATATTTCCAGGACGGCTGGAGTCAGGAAATCTGACTCGCTGTTTATCTTGTATGCACCCAACAAGCTGGGTGCTCCTGCTTCTAAGCAGACGATTGCTCGTTGGATTTGTAGTACAATTCAGCTTGCATATTCTGTGGCAGGCCTGCCACAGCCAAAATCTGTAAAAGCCCATTCCACAAGGAAGGTGGGCTCATCTTGGGCGGCTGCCCGAGGGGTCTCTGCTTACAACTTTGCCGAGCAGCTACTTGGTCAGGGGCAAACACGTTTGCTAAATTCTACAAATTTGATACCCTGGCTGAGGAGGACCTGGAGTTCTCTCATTCGGTGCTGCAGAGTCATCCGCACTCTCCCGCCCGTTTGGGAGCTTTGGTATAATCCCCATGGTCCTTACGGAGTCCCAGCATCCACTTAGGACGTTAGAGAAAATAAGAATTTACTTACCGATAATTCTATTTCTCATAGTCCGTAGTGGATGCTGGGCGCCCATCCCAAGTGCGGATTGTCTGCAATACTTGTATATAGTTATTGTTACAAAATTCGGGTTATTATTGTTGTGAGCCATCTTTTCAGAGGCTCCTTCGTTTATCATACTGTTAACTGGGTTCAGATCACAGGTTGTACGGTGTGATTGGTGTGGCTGGTATGAGTCTTACCCGGGATTCAATATCCTTCCTTATTATGTACGCTCGTCCGGGCACAGTATCCTAACTGAGGCTTGGAGGAGGGTCATAGGGGGAGGAGCCAGTGCACACCAGCTAGTTCAAGCTTTTACTTTTGTGCCCAGTCTTCTGCGGAGCCGCTATTCCCCATGGTCCTTACGGAGTCCCAGCATCCACTATGGACTATGAGACATAGAATTATCGGTAAGTAAATTCTTATTTTCTGACAACTATGGGTTTTGTAGACTAATGTAGGGGGGAATCCAATTGCAAGTGGTAAATTTTAAAAACCCTGTTACGCAGATTTACGCTAACAATAATATTGAACATGGATTTTTGGAAAACTGTGATTAAATCAGTTTCTTACATCTCCATGACGCAGAAATTTCAGAGTATCTCCGGAATAACCCTTTTCCTCTAACGTCCTAGTGGATGCTGGGGACTCCGTAAGGACCATGGGAATAGACGGGCTCCGCAGGAGACATGGGCACTTTAAGAAAGAATTTAGATTCTGGTGTGCTCTGGCTTCTCCCTCTATGTCCCTCCTCCAGACCTCAGTTTGAATCTGTGCCCGGACGAGCTGGGTGCTGTTCAGTGAGCTCTCCTGAGCTTGCTGTAAGAAAGTATTTTGTTAGGTTTTATTATTTTCAGGGAGCTCTGCTGGCAACAGACTCCCTGCATCGTGGGACTGAGGGGAGAGAAGCAGCCCTACTCTCTGCAGATAGGTCCTGCTTCTTAGGCTACTGGACACCATTAGCTCCAGAGGGATCGTACACAGGATCTCACCCTCGTCGTCCGATCCCGGAGCCGCGCCGCCGTCCCCCTCGCAGAGCCGGAAGACAGAAGCCAGATGAAAGAAGCAAGAAGACTTCGAAATCGGCGGCAGAAGACTCCAGTCTTCACTGAGGTAGCGCACTGCAGCTGTGCGCCATTGCTCCCACACTACACCCACATACTCCGGTCACTGTAAGGGTGCAGGGCGGGGGGGGGGGGGGGGGGGGGCGGCGCCCTGGGCAGCAATTAGAGACCTATTTGGCAAAAGTTTGCATATATACAGTTGGGCACTGTATATATGTATGAGCCCCCGCCAAGAATTGTACATTAAAGCGGGACAGAAGCCCGCCGTCGAGGGGGCGGGGCTTCTTCCTCAGCACTCACCAGCGCCATGTTTTTTCTCCATAGCACCGCTGAGGGGAAGCTCCCCAGCCTCTCCCCTGCAGTTACACGGTAGAAGAGGGTAAAAAGAGAGGGGGGGGGGGGGGGGGCACATAATTAGGCGCAAAAATCAATATAAACAGCAGCTACTGGGTTAACATTAAGTTACTGTGTTATTCCTGGGTTAATAGCGCTGGGGTGTGTGCTGGCATACTCTCTCTCTGTCTCTCCAAAGGGCTTTATGGGGGAATTGTCTTCAGATGAGCATTCCCTGAGTGTGTGTTGTGTCGGTACGTGTGTCGACATGTCTGAGGTAAAAGGCTCCCCTAAGGAGGAGATGGAGCAAATGTGTGTGTGAGGGTGTCTCCATCGACAATGCCGACACCTGTTTGGATATGTGTAATTAAGTGCTAAGGTGAATTTACTGCACAAAAGATTAGAGAACAGACAGGGAATCTACCCATGTCTGTCCCTATGTTGCAGAGACCTTCAGAGTCTCTCAATGATCACTATCCAAAATAATAGACACTGATATCGACACGGAGTCGGACTCCAGTGTCGACTACGATAATGCAGCCAAAATGGCAGAAAAGTATTCAATATGATTATTGTAATAAAAGATGATTTGCATATCACTGATGACTTATCTGTCCCTGACACAAGGGTACACATGTTTAAGGGGAAGAAAGCTGAGGTAAATTTCCCTCCTCTCATGATGAAAAAGAGCGGGAATCTCCAGACAAGAGACTGCAGCTTCCCACAAAGAATTCTCAGGGATTATCCTTTCCCTACTAGGGCCAGGATACGATGGGAATCTTCCCCTAGGGTGTCATGTTTGCCCAAAAGGTAGCGCTGACTTAACAGCTATCCTCAGGGATCCTGCAGATAGCTTGCACATTCTTGTACACTACTCAGACCGGCGATTGTGTCGGCATGGGTTTATAGCACTGTAGCAGTGTGGACAGGTACCTTATCAGCAGAGATTGAGACCCTAGTATGTGTGTGTGTATGTATGTATGTATATATATATATATGTATATATATATATATATATATATATATATATATATATATATATATATATATATATATATATATATATATATATATATATCCTGAAGATGGGGGTAACACCCCGAAACGTTGATGATATGCAATAAAACGACACAGATATTCTGAAATCTATTTGCTGTCCTGGAGTGCCGCTACTGTTGGTGTGTATATATTGAGATATATATATATATATATATATATATATTAAAGATGCTGTCTTAAGATATATATATATATATATATTATATATATATATATATATAATATATATTATATATATATATATATATATTATATACATATATATATATATATATATATATATATATATATATATATATATATATATATATATATATATAATCTATATCATGCCCAAAGAGACATTAGTCTACTGGGTTCTAGAGTCAAAGCTATGTCGATTTCTGCTTGACGTGTCCTGTAGAATATGCAATGGACAGATGATAGCGACTTAAGAGGCATATGGAAGGCTGAGGATTGTGTGGAGAAGGGTTTTCGGACCTGGTCTCCACAGCTATAGCTGGTAATTCTGATATTTTGCCTTATATTCCTGCACAGCCTAGGAAAGCACGACATTATCAAATGCAGCCTTTCAAACACAAAGAAACAAAGTCCAAGGTGCGTCCTTTCTTGCCAGAGGCGGGGGCAGAGGAAAGAAGCTGCACAACACAGCTAGTTCCCAGGAACAGAAGTCCTCCCCGGCCTCTACAAAATCCACCGCATGTTGCTGGGGCTCCACAGGCGGAGCTAGGCCCGGTGGGGGCACGCCTTCGTAAGTTCAGCCACAAGTGGGTTCACTCCCTATTGGATCCCTGGGCAATAGATATTGTGTCTCAGGGATACAAGCTGGACTTTGAGGAGATGCCCCCTAACCGACGGCCCTGCTGGCTTCCCCCCACGAGAGGGAAATAGTGTTAATTGTATCTTCAACAGGTGGTGGTCAAGGTTCCCCTCCTTCAACAAGGAGGGGGTTATGATTCGACCATGTTGTAGTCCCGAAGCCGGACGGTTCGGTCAGACCCATATTGAATTTAAAATCCCTGAACATATATCTGAAAAGGTTCAAGTTCAAGATGGAATCGCTAACAGCGGTCATCGCAAGCCTGAAAGGGGGAGATTTTATGGTGTCTCTGGACATAAAGGATGCATACCTTCATGTCCCCATTTATCCACCTCATCAGGTGTACCTCAGAATTGCGGTACGGGATTGTCATTACCAATTTCAGACGTTGCCGTTTGGTCTCTCCACGGCCCCGAAAATATTCACCAAGGTAATGGCGGAAATGATGGTGCTCCTGCGGAAGCAAGGTGTCACTATTATCCCGTACTTGGACGATCTCCTCATAAAAGCAAGATCAAGAGAGCAGTTGCTGAACAGCGTATCGCTTTCTCTGGAAGTGTAACGGCAACACGGCTGGATTCTATATATTCCAAAGTCACAGTTGGTTCCTACAGCTCATCTGCTTCTCCTAGGCATGATCCTAGACACAGACCAGAAAAGGGTTTATCTCCCGATAGAGAGAGCTCAGGAGCTCATGGCACTGGTCAGGAATCTATTAAAACCAAAACAGGTGTCAGTGCATCACTGCACTCGAGTCCTGGAAAGGAAGTTGGCATCATACGAGGCCATTCCCTTCGGCAGGTTCCATGCGAGGACCTTCCAATGGGACTTACTGGACAAGTGGTCCGGATCACATCTTCAGATGCATCGGTTAATCACCATGTCCCCCAGGGCCAGGGTGTCACTCCTGTGGTGGCTGCAGAGTTCTCACCTTCTCGAGGGACGCAGATTCGGAATTCAGGACTGGGTCCTGGTGACCACGGACGCTAGCCTCCGAGGGTGGGGAGCAGTCACACAGGGAAGAAATTTCCAAGGTCTGTGGTCAAGTCAAGAGACTTGCCTTCACATCAACATCCTGGAACTAAGGGCCGTATACAGCGCCCTACGTCAAGCGGAGCACTTGCTTCGAGACCAACCGGTTCTGATTCAGTCAGACAACATCACCGCAGTGGCTCATGTGACCCGCCAAGGCGGCACAAGGAGCAGAGTGGCGATGGCAGAAGCCACCAGAATTCTTCGCTGGGCAGAGAATCACGTAAGCACTCTGTCAGCAGTGTTCATCCCGGGAGTGGACAACTGGGAAGCAGACTTCCTCAGCAGACACGACCTTCACCCGGGAGAGTGGGGACTTCATCAGGAAGTCTTCACACAGATCACATATCGGTGGGAACTGCCACAGGTGGACATGATGGCATCCCGCCTCAACAAAAAACTACAGAGGTATTGCGCCAGGTCAAGAGACCCTCAAGCAATAGCGGTAGACGCCCTGGTGACACCGTGGGTGTTCCAGTCGGTCTATGTATTTCCTCCTCTTCCTCTCATACCAAGGTGCTGAGGCTAATAAGAAAAAGAGGAGTGAGAACAATCCTCATTGTTCCAGATTGGCCACGAAGGACCTGGTATCCAGATCTGCAAGAAATGCTCACAGAGGACCCGTGGCCTCTTCCTCTAAGACAGGACCTGTTGCAACAGGCGCGCTGTCTGTTCCAAGACTTACCGCGGCTGCGTTTGACGGCATGGCGGTTGAACACTGGATCCTAGCAGAAAAGGGCATTCCGGACGAGGTCATTCCTACGCTGATAAAGGCTAGGAAGGACGTGACCGCTAAACATTATCACCGTATATGGCGAAAATGTTTCTTGGTGTGAGGCCAGGAATGCTCCTACAGAAGAATTCCAGCTGAGCCGTTTCCTCCACTTCCTACAGTCGGGAGTGAATTTGGGCCTGAAATTGGGCTCCATTAAGGTCCAGATTTCGGCCCTATCCATTTTCTTTCAAAAAGAGTTTGCTTCTCTACAAGAAGTTCAGATGTTTGTAAAGGGAGTGCTGCATATTCAGCCTCCTTTTGTGCCTCCAGTGGCACCTTGGGATCTTAACGTAGTGTTAAGTTTCCTGAAATAACACTGGTTTGAACCACTTAAAACGGTGTAGTTAAAATATCTCACGTGGAAGGTGGTCATGCTATTAGCCTTGGCTTCGGCTAGGCGTGGGTCAGAATTAGCGGCTTTGTCACATAAAAGCCCCTATCTGGTTTTCCATATGGATAGAGCAGAATTGCGGACCTGTCCACAATTTCTGCCAAAAGTGGTGTCATCTCTTCATATGAACCAACCTATTGTGGTGCCTGTGGCTACTACTGACTTGGAGGATTCCGAGTTACTTGATGTGGTCAGGGCTTTGAAGGTCTATGTAGCCAGAAGGTTAGGGTCAGGAAATCAGAGTCTTTGTTTATCCTGTATGCTTCCAACAAGCTTGGTGCTCCTGCTTCAAAGCAAACTATTGCTCGCTGGATCTGTTACACGATTCAGCAGGCTCATTCTGCGGCTGGATTGCCGCTGCCAAAATCAGTTAAGGCCCATTCCACTAGGAAGGTGGGCTCTTCTTGGGCGGCTGCCCGAGGGGTCTCGGCATTACAGCTGTGCCGAGCGGCTACTTGGTCAGGTTCAAACACTTTTGCAAAGTTCTACAAGTTTGATACCCTGGCTGAGGAGGACCTTGTGTTTGCTCATTCGGTGCTGCAGAGTCATCCGCACTCTCCCGCCCGTTTGGGAGCTTTGGTATAATCCCCATGGTCCTTACGGAGTCCCCAGCATCCACTAGGACGTTAGAAAAAATAAGATTTTACTTACCGGTAAATCTATTTCTCGTAGTCCGTAGTGGATGCTGGGCGCCCGTCCCAAGTGCGGACTTCTTCTGCAATACTTGTATATAGTTATTGCTGCAATAAGGGCTATGTTATTGTTGCATCAGGGTTGAACTTATGCTCTGTTGTTGTTCTTACTGTTGACTGGGTAAGTTTATCACAAGTTATACGGTGTGGCTGGTTTGAGTCTTGCCCTGGATTTCCAAAATCCTTTCCTTGTACTGTCGGCTCTTCCGGGCACAGTTTCTCTGAGGTCTGGAGGAAGGACATAGAGGGAGGAGCCAGAGCACACCAGAATCTAAATTCTTTCTTAAAGTGCCCTTGTCTCCTGCGGAGCCCGTCTGCGGAGCCCGTCTATTCCCATGGTCCTTACGGAGTCCCCAGCATCCACTACGGACTACGAGAAATAGATTTACCGGTAAGTAAAATCTTATTTTCTCTAACGTCCTAGTGGATGCTGGGGACTCCGTCAGGACCATGGGGGATAGCGGCTCCGCAGGAGACAGGGCACAAAAGCAAGCTTTTAGGATCACATGGTGTGTACTGGCTCCTCCCCCTATGACCCTCCTCCAAGCCTCAGTTAGGTTTTTGTGCCCGTCCGAGAAGGGTGCAATCTAGGTGGCTCTCTTAAAGAGTTGCTTAGAAAAAGTTTTTAGGTTCTTTATTTTCAGTGAGTCCTGCTGGCAACAGGCTCACTGCATCGAGGGACTTAGGGGAGAGAATTTCAACTCACCTGCGTGCAGGATGGATTGGATTCTTAGGCTACTGGACACCATTAGCTTCAGAGGGAGTCGGAACACAGGTCTCGCCCTGGGGTTCGTCCCGGAGCCGCGCCGCCGACCCCCTTGCAGATGCTGAAGATTGAAGAGGTCCGGAACCAGGCGGCAGAAGACTTTTCAGTCTTCCTCAGGTAGCGCACAGCACTGCAGCTGTGCGCCATTGTCTGTCAGCACACTTCCCACAGCGATCACGGAGGGTGCAGGGCGCGGGGGGGGGGCGCCCTGGCAGCAATGTAGAATACCTGTATGGTGAAAAATACATCACATATAGCCCTTGAGGCTATATGGATGTATTTAACCCCTGCCAGACTTCACAATTTCCGGAGAAGAAGCCCGCCGAAAAGGGGGCGGGGCCTATTCTCCTCAGCACACAGCGCCATTTTCCCTCACAGAAAGGCTGAGGGGAAGGCTCCCAGGCTCTCCCCTGCACTGCACTACAGAAACAGGGTTAAAACAGAGAGGGGGGGCACTGATTTGGCGATATACATATATATTAAATGCTATATGGGAGGAACACTTATATAAGGGTTGTCCCTGTATAATTATAGCATTTTGGTGTGTGCTGGCAAACTCTCCCTCTGTCTCCCCAAAGGGCTAGTGGGTCCTGTCCTCTATCAGAGCATTCCCTATGTGTGTGCTGTATGTCGGTACGTGTGTGTCGACATGTATGAGGAAAATGTTGGTGAGGAGACGGAGCAAATTGCCTGTAATGGTGATGTCACTCTCTAGGGAGTCGACACCGGAATGGATGGCTTACTTATGGAATTACGTGATAATGTCAACACGCTGCAAGTGGGTTGACGACATGAGACGGCCGGCGAACAAATTAGTACCGGTCCAGGCGTCTCAGACACCGTCAGGGGCTTGTAAAAACGCCCATTTACCTCAGTCGGTCGACATAGACCCAGACACGGACACTGATTTCAGTGTCGACGGTGAAGAAACAAACGTATTTTCCTTTAGGGCCACACGTTAAGGGCAATGAAGGAGGTGTTACATATTTCTGATACTCCAAGTACCACAAAGAAGGGTATTATGTGTGAGGTGAAAAAACTACCTGTAGTTTTTCCTGAATCAGATAAATTAAATGAAGTGTGTGATGATGCGTGGGTTTCCCCCGATAGAAAATTATTGGCGGTATACCCTTTCCCGCCAGAAGTTAAGGCGCATTGGGAAACACCCCTCAGGGTGGATAAGGCGCTCACATGCTTATCAGAAAAATATCCTAAAAAGTATACACACACATGCTGGTGTTATACTGTGACCAGCGATCGCCTCAGCCTGGATGTACAGAGCTGAGGTGGCTTGGTCGGATTCCCTGACTAAAAATATTGATACCCTTGACAGGGACAGTATTTTATTGACTATAGAGCATTTAAAGGATGCATTTCTATATATACGAGATGCGCAGAGGGATATTTGCACTCTGGCATCAAGAGTAAATGCGATGTCCATATCTGCAAGAAGATGTTATGGACACGACAGTGGTCAGGGGATGCAGATTCCAAACGGCACAAAGATGTATTGCCGTATAAAAGGGGAGGAGTTATTTGGGGTCGGTCCATGGGACCTGGTGGCCACGGCAACTGCTGGAAGATCCACCGTTTTTTACCCTAAGTCAAATCTCTGCAGAAAAAGACACCGTCTTTTCAGCCTCAGTCTTTTCGTCCCTATAAGATATCTGCCCAGGGATAGAGGAAAGGGAAGAAGACTGCAGCAGGCAGTCCATTCCCAGTAACAGAAGCCCTCCACCGCTTCTACTAAGTTCTCAGCATGACGCTGGGACCGTACAGGACCCCTGGATCCTACAAGTAGTATCAAAGGGGCACAGATTGGAATGTCGAGGCGTTTCCCCCCTCGCAGGTTCCTGTAGTCTGCTGTACCAATGTCCCCCTCCGACAGGGAGGCAGTATTGAAAACAATTCACAAGCTGTATTCCCAGCAGGTGATAATAAAATTACCCCTCCTACAACAAGGAAAGGGGTATTGTTCCACACTATAGGGTGGTACTGAAGCCAGAAGGCTAGGTGAGACCGATTCTAAATCTGAAAAATTTGAACACTTACAAGGGTTCAAATCCAGATGGAGTCACTCAGAGCAGTGATAGCGAACTGGGAACAAGGGGACTATATGGTGTCCCGGGACATCAGGGATGCTTACCTCCATGTCCCAAAATTTGCTTTTCTCACCAAGGGTACCTCAGGTTCGTGGTACAGAACTGTCACTATCCGTTTCAGACGATGCCGTTGAAGTGTCCAAGGCACCCCGGGTCTTTACCAAGGTAATGACCGAAATGAGGATTCGTCTTCAAAGGGATGACCTCCTGAGAAGAACAAGGTCCAGAGAACAGTTGGAGGTCGGAGTAGCACTATCTCAAGTAGTTCTACGACAGCACGGGTGGATTCTAAATATTCCAAAACCGCAGTTGTTCCGACGACACGTCTGCTGGTCCTAGGGATGATTCTGGACACAGTCCAGGAAAAGGGTGTTTCTCCCAGAGGAGAAAGCCAGGGAGTTATCCGAGCTAATCGGGATCCTCCTAAAACCAGGAAAAGTGTCAGTGCATCATTGCACAAGAGTCCTGGTAAAAAATGGTGGCTTATTACGAAGCGCTTCCATTCGGCAGATTTCACGCAAGAACTCTTCAGTGGGATCTGCTGGACAAATGGTCCGGATCGCATCTTCAGATGCATCAGCGGATAACCCTATATCCAAGGACAAGGGTGTCTCTCCTGTGGTGATTACAGAGTGCTCATCTTCTAGAGGGCCGCAGATTCGGCATTCAGGATTGGATGCTGGTAACCACGGAGGCCAGCCTGAGAGGCTGGGGAGCAGTCACACAGGGAAAAAATTTCCAGGAAGTGTGATCAAGTCTGGAGAATTCTCTCCACATAAATATACTGGAGCTAAGAGCAAATTTGTAATGCTATAAGCTTAGCAAGGCCTCTGCTTCAAGGTCAGCCGGTATTGATCCAGTGGGATAACATCACGGCAGTCGCCCACGTAAACAGATAGGGCGGCACAAGAAGCAGGAGGGCAGTGGTCAAAACTGCAAGGATTTTTCGCTAGACGGAAAATCATGTGATAGCACTGTCAGCAGTGTTCATTCCGGGAGTGGACGACTGGGAAGCAGACTTCCTCAGCAGGCACGACCTCCACCCGGGAGAGTGGGAACTTCATCGGGAAGTTTTCCGCATGATTGTGAACCGTTGGGAAAGACCAAAGGTGGAAATGATGGCGTCCCGCCCGAACAAAAAACGGGACAGGTATTGCGCCAGGTCACAAGACCTTCAGGCGATAGCTGTGGACGTCCTGGTAACACCGTGGGTGTAACAGTCGGTGTATGTGTTCCCTCTTCTGCTTCTCATAACCAAGGTATTGAGAATTATAAGACGTAGAGGAGTAAGAACTATACTCGTGGCTCCGGATTGGCCAAGAGGGACTTGGTACCCGGAACTTCAAGAGATGCTCACAGAGGACTAATGGCCTCGGGAGCTAAGATGGGATTTGCTTTCAGCAAGAACCATGTCTGTTCCAAGAGGAACCGTGGCATCTGCCTCTAAGAAAGGACCTGCTCCAGCAGGGACCTTGTCTGTTCCAAGACTTACCGCGACTGCGTTTGACGGCATGGCGGTTGAACACCGGATCCTAAGGGAAAAGGCATTCCGGAAGAGGTCATACCTACCCTGGTCAAAGCCAGGAAGGAGGTGACCGCACAACGTTATCACCACATGTGGTGAAAATATGTTGCGTGGGTGAGGCCAGGAAGGCCCCACGAAAAAATTTCAACTAGGTCGATTTCTGCACTTCCTGAAAACAGGAGTGTCTATGAGCCTCAAATTGGGGTCCATTAAGGTTCAAGTTTCGGCCCTGTAGATTTTCTTCCAGAAAAAATTGGCTTCAGTTCCTGAAGTCCAGACGTTTGTCAGGGGAGTATTGCATATACAGCCCCTTGTGTGCCTCCAGTGGCACCGTGGGATCTCAACGTAGTGTTGGGATTCCTCAAATCATATTGGTTTGAACCGATCAAATCTGTGGATTTGAAATATCTCACATGGAAAGGGACCATGTTGTGGCCCTGGCCTCGGCCAGGCGATTGTCAGAATTGGGGGCTTTGTCTTAAAAAAAAAAAAAGCTCATATATGTTTTTCCATTCGGACAGGGCAGAACTGCGGACTCGTCCCCAGTTTCTTCCTAAGGTAGTGTCAGCGTTTCGCCTGAAACAACATATTGTGGTGCCTGCGGCTACTAGGGACTTGGAGGACTCCAAGTTGCTAGACGTTGTCGGGGCCCTAAAAATAGATATATACATATATATATATATATATATATATATATATATATATATATATATTTCCAGGACGGCTGGAGTCAGAAAGTCTGACTTGCTGTTTATATTGTATGCACCCCAAAAGATGGGTGCTCCTGCTTCTAAGCAGACTATTGCTCGTTGGATTTGTAGTACAATTCAGCTTGCACAGTCTGTGGCAGGCCTGCCACAGCCAAAATCTGTCAATGCCCATTCCACAAGGAAGGTGGGCTCATCTTGGGCGGATGCCCGAGGGGGTCTCGGCTTTAAAATTTTGCCGAGCAGCTACGTGGTCAGGGGGGGAACACGTTTGTAAAATTCTACAAATTTGATACCCTGGCTGAGGAGGACCTGGAGTTCTCTCATTCGGTGCTGCAGAGTCACCCGCACTCTCCCGCCCGTTTGGGAGCTTTGGTATAATCCCCATGGTCCTGACGGAGTCCCCAGCATCCACTAGGACGTTAGAGAAAATAAGATTTTACTTACCGATAAATCTATTTCTCGTAGTCCGTAGTGGATGCTGGGCGCCCATCCCAAGTGCGGATTGTCTGCATTACTTGTACATAGTTATTGTTACAAAAATCGGGTTATTATTGTTGTGAGCCATCTTTTTTAGAGGCTACTTCATTGTTATCATACTGTTAACTGGGTTCAGATCACAAGTTGTACGGTGTGATTGGTGTGGCTGGTTTGGGTCTTACCCGGGATTCAAGATCCTTCCTTATTGTGTACGCTCGTCCGGGCACAGTACCTAACTGTGGCTTGGAGGAGGGTCATAGGGGGAGGAGCCAGTACACACCATGTGATCCTAAACGCTTGCTTTTGTGCCCTGTCTCCTGCGGAGCCGCTATCCCCCATGGTCCTGACGGAGTCCCCAGCATCCACTACGGACTACGAGAAATAGATTTATCGGTAAGTAAAATCTTATTTTCTTTTTCATCCACTAGGAGTCACTGGAGTACTCTTGGGATATGGACGGTGCGATAGCAGGGATAGACACATTTAAATATTTAAATGTGTAACCCTCCTTCCCCTTCCATACTCACAAGATGCCTGTGTTTTTTGTGCCTTCACCAGGTAAGGTTGCATCCTGGAGTCATTCCAGGGTTTTAATTTCTGCTGCGGGGTACACTGGGCTCCACAGGGAATGAGATTGGGTGTAGAGTAGGATCTTGATCCGAGGCACCAACAGGCTCAAAGCTTTGTCTGTTCCCAGAATGCCTAGCGCCGCCTCCTCTATAACCCCGCCTCCATGCACAGGAGCTCAGTTTTGTAGTTGGTGCCATGCAGTAAGCAGGCACTTAACAGGGGGGCTGCTCCAGCCCTGAAAGATATAGTATTAATATAGACACTATAGTATCTTGATAAAACATAACAATGTAACCACATCAATTGACTTTAACCATTCTATGTGCCGGCACTCTGCTAAATGCTAGTGCAATCCCAATTAGAAGGACTGGGAGGGAACTTGATATTCCTAAGAATACCGTTTGTGTCAAAGTCCTGATTGAATATAAATCACTGTAGATTCCACATACTGTAATAGTACAATGTTACCACATGGTTAATTTCAAATGCATGATACACACCTGCAGAGCTTCTGCGTGCAGGTGTGGGGAACACCTGCAGCTAATTATAATGCAAGAAATGGAATCTCCCATTGGTGGACATCTCTCTTAAATACTGGTGATTCCTGAGTATTTGTTATACCTTCTGAAGAAACCGGCATTTCCCTACGCCGAAGAAACGCGTTAAGGTGGGAGCCACATCATTATTGACGGATCAGCCTTACCAACTTGCAACATCTGGTACGCACCGTTAGTGCCTCACATCTTTGCCGTGTCCCAGGACTTGCAGTCCGCTTCGCGGCTGTCATCTGCTGTCCTCCACTCTCACTGCCGCCTGCAACATCACTTTCTCAGCACGGGATCTTCCGTTGCCTGTACGGCCGCCCCGTCTGCTATCCATCTGCCTGCGTTACCCTTGTGCTATAGGGTCCGGTAGTGTTCTGCAGCATTCGTCCGGATTAAGGACACAGTGGGGTATGTAAATTTACTGGTGAAAACCACTGCAAAACTCAGTCGGGCTTACTTATTCTTATATGGCTCAAGAGTGGAGAGACATTGTTGTCTAATTAGGCTATATTCTGGGACAAATATATTCCATACTAAAAAAGACCATCCTGTTTCTAACAGTCCACACCGCATTTATATCACACAGTATGTGGAATCTACAGTGATTTATATTCAATCAGGACTTTTGGACACAAACAGTATTCTTAGGAATATCAAGTTCCCTCCCAGTCCTTCTAATTGGGATTGCACTAGCATTTAGCAGAGTGCCGGCACATAGAATGGTTGAAGTCAATTGATGTGGTTACATTGTTATGTTTTATCAAGATACTACAGTGTCTATATTAATACTATAATAAATTGTTTATTTTTATATATGCGCTCCCTTGTATAGTTGCATTCTATATAGTTTTATTTTTGGTTAGATGTCAGTCAGACATCTCCTGCTGCAGCTCCATCACCTCCCCCAGCGGCGCTGTACACTCCCGCGATAAAGAAAGATATTAGCGCTTAAGGTCACAAATGCAAAAGTGGATCACATTCAGTTCACAATTTATTGAAAAGATAAAATGCAATGCATAATAGTGGTTGGTTACCACATAGAAAAATGCTGATAAAAATACTAGTGATAAAATTGTGTAGCTCCCAGTACTGGTTTAGCCTATTGGAAATTGGTAGAAAACATGGACCTGTTCCTATAATAGTCCCCTTAGAAGGAAAAGTTCAATGTCCCAAGTGGATTCAATAGTTACCACCAACGTGTCACGAGGCAATTAAGCGAATCTGCGTCCGCAAAGGTGCTGTTTCCTCAGAAGATGGTAAAGAGATGGCTTTCCACGGTATTAGGGAAATCCTTGTATCCAAAGGAAATGTTCAACGGGGACTTGGTCCAGGTCCAGAGGTTCCAAAGGTGTGGGAGAATACACAGATAGGCAGGCTACACCGGTGTAGCCTGCCTATCTGTGTATTCTCCCACACCTTTGGAACCTCTGGACCTGGACCAAGTCCCCGTTGAACATTTCCTTTGGATACAAGGATTTCCCTAATACCGTGGAAAGCCATCTCTTTACCATCTTCCGAGGAAACAGCACCTTTGCGGACGCAGATTCGCTTAATTGCCTCGTGACACGTTGGTGGTAACTATTGAATCCACTTGGGACATTGAACTTTTCCTTCTAAGGGGACTATTATAGGAACAGGTCCATGTTTTCTACCAATTTCCAATAGGCTAAACCAGTACTGGGAGCTACACAATTTTATCACTAGTATTTTTATCAGCATTTTTCTATGTGGTAACCAACCACTATTATGCATTGCATTTTATCTTTTCAATAAATTGTGAACTGAATGTGATCCACTTTTGCATTTGTGACCTTAAGCGCTAATATCTTTCTTTATTGCTTGTATTAATTGGGGTCTGACCAACCCGTGTTTATATACAGCTGCTGTGGTGAACCTCACATCAAGCGCCTGAGAGTAGAAACACTTTTATAGTGTTCCCTTTCTTTGTACACTCCCGCGCCCTGGTTGCCGGGTACCTACAGCGGAGGCTCTGGTTTTCTTCATTGTTAGTCACACACACGACCGCTGCTCTCCCAGATCGCGTGGCCGCACTACAGGGAGTAGGTAAGGGGTCCCCTGAACGGGACCCGCTGTTAATTGCGATCCCGCGCGCGCTGGCGTGGACACTGGTAGTACAGGGACCCCACTAGACCACCAGGGCATGGGCACAGGTCGGTCTTCACTTTTATATAACCGTTTTACTAAGCCCCCAGTACCTGGTGGTGAAGTCCAGCAGGGGGGTAAGGCTTTGACCTGTAACCCCTCCCCCAGCCCCAGGGTGCCATTTAGAGTAAATGTTCCCGCCCTGGAGCTGCATCTCTCACTCCCTGTCAGCGTTTGGGCGCCATTATAGCAAGCGGAGCTGATCCTGGGACTGTTTGGGCAAATCCTCCTCTGTAAAGCCGCCTGCATGTCAGCGCTGTGCATTTTACAGGACACTTAAGTAATCTACATGTCTGCTGACAGTGTTATTTAAGAAAAAGTGCATTTAGTCAGGGTTATTTAGTAACATAGTAACTAAGGTTGAAAAAAGACAATTGTCCATAGAGTTCAACCTATTTGTGGTCTCCTATGCAGTCTTATTATAGGATTAGTTATTTTTATGTTAGGACTAGTATATTAACTATAAGTGCCTACGCACCATAACCCTGAATATTTCTCTAACGTCCTAGTGGATGTTGGGGACTCCGTAAGGACCATGGGGAATAGACGGGCTCCGCAGGAGACTGGGCACTCTAAAGAAAGATTAGGTACTATCTGGTGTGCACTGGCTCCTCCCTCTATGCCCCTCCTCCAGATCTCAGTTAGAATCTGTGCCCGGCCAGAGCTGGATGCACCTAGTGGGCTCTCCTGAGCCTGCTAGTAAAAGAAAGTATTTGTTAGGTTTATTATTTTTAGTGAGCTTCTGCTGGCAACAGACTCACTGCTACGAGGGACTGAGGGGAGAGAAGCAAACCTACCTGTCTACAGCTAGGTTGCGCTTCTTAGGCTACTGGACACCATTAGCTCCAGAGGGGTCGAACACAGGCACCTGTCCTCGATCGTCCGTTCCCGGAGCCGCGCCGCCGTCCCCCTCGCAGAGCCAGAAGAACAGAAGCTTGAAGACGGCGAAAACGGCGGCTGAAGACTCCTGTCTTCATTTAAGGTAGCGCACAGCACCGCAGCTGTGCGCCATTGCTCCCAGCACACTTTCATACTCCGGTCACTGTAGGGTGCAGGGCGCTGGGGGGAGGGCGCCCTGGGCAGCAATTGAAGTACCTTTTTGGCATAACATACATATATACAGTCAGGCACTGTATATATGTAAAAACCCCCGCCATTTTTTTCACACAGAAGCGGGACAGAAGCCCGCCGCTGAGGGGGCAGGGCCTTCTTCCTCAGCACACCAGCGCCATTTTCTCTTCACAGCTCCGCTGGAAGGACGCTCCCCAGGCTCTCCCCTGCAGTATCCAGGTACAAGAAGGGTAAAAAAGAGAGGGGGGGGGGACATAAATTTAGGCGCAAAAGACATAAAATCGGCAGCTATTGGGTAATCACTTATTATAGTGAATATCCCTGGGTTATATAGCGCTGTGGTGTGTGCTGGCATACTCTCCCTCTGTCTCCCCAAAGGCCTTTGTGGGGTCCTGTCCTCAGTCAGAGCATTCCCTGTGTGTGTGCTGTGTGTCGGTACGGCTGTGTCGACATGTTTGATGAGGAGGTTTACGTGGAGGCGGAGCAAGTGCGGATAAATGTGGTGTCGCCGCCGTCGGGGCCGACACCTGATTGGGTGGATATGTGGGAGGTCTTAAATGATAATGTGAGCTCCTTGCATAAAAGGTTTGATGACGCTGCAGCCTTGGGACAGCCGGGGTCTCAACCCGGGCCTGCACAGGCGACTCAGAGGCCGTCAGGGTCTCATAAACGCCCACTATCTCAGATGGTTGACACAGATGCCGACACGGAGTCCGACTCCAGTGTCGACGATGATGAGGCACAATTACAGCCTAAGATGACCAAGGCCATCCGCTACATGATTATTGCAATGAAAGATGTATTGCACATTTCAGAGGTTAACCCTGTCCCTGACAAGAGGGTGTATATGTTTGGGGAGAAAAAGCAGGCAGTGACTTTTCCCCCGTCACATGAATTAAATGAGTTATGTGAAGAAGCGTGGAGTTCCCCTGATAAGAAAGTGGTGATTTCCAAAAAATTACTGCTGGCGTACCCTTTCCCGCCAACGGACAGGTTACGTTGGGAATCCTCCCCTAGGGTAGACAAGGCGCTGACATGCTTATCTAAGAAGGTGGCCCTGCCGTCTCAGGATACGGCCGCCCTAAAGGATCCTGCGGATAGGAAGCAGGAAGCTATCTTGAAGTCAGTGTATACACACTCTGGTACTCTACTGAGACCAGCTATTGCTTCAGCCTGGATGTGTAGCGCTGTAGCAGCATGGACAGATACTCTGTCAGAGGACATAGATGCCCTGGACAGGGATACTGTCTTGCTAACCCTGGGCCATATAAAAGACGCCGTCTTATATATGCGGGATGCCCAGAGGGACATTTGCCTGCTGGGTTCTAGAATTAATGCAATGTCCATTTCTGCCAGGAGGGTCTTATGGACTCGGCAATGGACAGGGGATGCTGATTCTAAAAAACACATGGAGGTTTTGCCTTATAAGGGTGAGGAATTGTTTGGGGACGGCCTCTCGGACCTTGTGTCCACAGCGACAGCTGGAAAGTCGACTTTCTTGCCTCAGGTTTCCTCACAGCCTAAGAAAGCACCATATTATCAAATGCAGTCCTTTCGTTCTCAGAGAAGCAAGAACGTCAGAGGTGCATCCTTTCTTGCCAGAGGCAGGGGTAGAGGAAAGAAGCTGCACCATGCAGCTAGTTCCCAGGAACAAAAGTCCTCCCCGGCTTCCACTAAGTCCACCGCATGACGCTGGGGCTCCACAGGCGGAGCCAGGAGCGGTGGGGGCGCGTCTCCGAAAATTCAGCAAACAGTGGGTTCGCTCACAGGTGGATCCTTGGGCTATACAAATTGTATCTCAGGGATACAAGCTGGAGTTCGAAGTGACTCCCCCTCACCGTTACCTAAAATCAGCCTTGCCAGCTTCCCCCACGGAAAGGGAGGTAGTCCTGGCGGCAATTCACAAGCTGTACCTCCAGCAAGTGATAATAATGGTCCCCCTCCTTCAACAGGGAAGGGGTTACTATTCCACACTGTTTGTGGTACCGAAACCGGACGGTTCGGTAAGACCCATTCTGAATTTAAAATCCTTGAACACTTATATGAAAAAATTCAAGTTCAAAATGGAATCGCTCAGAGCGGTCATTGCAAGCCTGGAAGAGGGGGATTTTATGGTATCTCTGGACATCAAGGATGCTTACTTGCATGTCCCCATTTATCCTCCTCACCAGGAGTACCTCAGGTTTGTGGTGCAGGACTGTCATTACCAATTCCAGACGTTGCAGTTTGGTCTGTCCACGGCACCGAGAGTATTTACCAAGGTAATGGCCGAAATGATGGTACTCCTTCGGAAGCAAGGAGTTACGGTTATCCCGTACTTGGACGATCTCCTCATAAGGGCGAGGTCCAGGGAGCAGTTGTTGATCAGCGTAGCACACTCTCAGGAGGTGTTGCAACAGCACGGCTGGATTCTGAATATTCCAAAGTCGCAGCTGATTCCTACGACGCGTTTGCCCTTCCTGGGTATGATTCTGGACACAGAACAGAAGAAGGTGTTTCTCCCGGAGGAGAAGGCCCAGGAGTTAGTGACTCTGGTCAGGAACCTCCTAAAACCAAAACAGGTGTCGGTGCATCACTGCACCCGAGTCCTGGGAAAGATGGTGGCCTCATACGAAGCCATAACCTTCGGCAGGTTCCATGCGAGGATCTTTCAGTGGGATCTGTTGGACAAGTGGTCCGGATCGCATCTTCAGATGCATCGGCTGATCACCCTGTCCCCGAGGGCCAGGGTGTCTCTTCTGTGGTGGCTGCAGAGTGCTCATCTTCTCGAGGGCCGCAGATTCGGCATACAGGACTGGGTCCTGGTGACCATGGATGCAAGCCTCCGCGGATGGGGGGCAGTCACTCAGGGAAGAAATTTCCAAGGGCTGTGGTCAAGTCAGGAGACTTGTCTGCACATAAATATACTGGAACTAAGGGCCATATACAACGCCCTGAGTCAAGCGGAGCCCCTGCTTCGAGACCAACCAGTGCTGATTCAGTCAGACAACATCACGGCGGTCGCCCATGTAAACAGCCAGGGCGGCACAAGAAGCAGGGTGGCGATGGCAGAAGCCACAAAGATTCTTCGTTGGGCGGAGATTTACGTACAAGCACTGTCAGCAGTGTTCATTCCGGGAGTGGACAACTGGGAAGCAGACTTCCTCAGCAGACACGACCTCCACCCGGGAGAGTGGGGACTTCATCAAGAAGTCTTCACACAGATTGCAAATCGATGGGAACTGCCACAGGTGGACACGATGGCGTCCCGCCTCAACAAAAAGCTAAAAAGATATTGCGCCAGGTCAAGGGACCCTCAGGCGATAGCTGTGGACGCGCTAGTGACACCCTGGGTGTTCCAGTCGGTATATGTGTTCCCTCCTCTTCCTCTCATACCCAAGGTACTGAGAATAGTAAGAAAAAGAGGAGTGAGTACAATACTCATCGTTCCGGATTGGCCAAGAAGGACTTGGTACCCAGAACTACAAGAGATGATCACAGAGGACCCATGGCCTCTGCCTCTGAGACAGGTCCTGTTGCAACAGGGGCCCTGTCTGTTCCAAGACTTGCTGCGTTTGACGGCATGGCGGTTGAACGCCGGATCCTGACGGAAAAGGGCATCCCGGATTAAGTGATTCCTACGCTGATAAAAGCTAGGAAGGATGTAACAGCTAAGCATTATCACCGTATATGGCGAAGATATGTTGCTTGCTGTGAGGCCAGGATGGCCCCTACAGAGGAATTCCAGCTGGGTCGATTTCTGCACTTCCTACAGTCAGGTGTGACTATGGGCCTGAAATTAGGGTCCATAAAGTTCCAGATTTCGGCCCTATCCATTTTCTTTCAAAAAGAACTGGCTTCACTGCCTGAGGTTCAGACGTTTGTAAAGGGAGTGATGCATATTCAGCCCCCTTTTGTGCCACCAGTGGCACCTTGGGATCTTAACGTTGTCCCACTGGTTTGAACCACTTAAGACCGTGGAACTAAAGTATCTCACGTGGAAAATGGTCATGCTGTTGGCCTTAGCATCGGCGAGGCGGGTATCAGAATTGGCGGCTTTGTCATGTAAAAGCCCTTATTTGATCTTCCATATGGACAGGGCAGAATTGCGGACTCGTCCCCAATTTCTCCCAAAGGTGGTATCATCGTTTCATTTGAACCAACCTATTGTGGTCCCTGCTGCTACTCGGGACTTGGAGGACTCCAAGTTGCTGGACGTAGTCCGGGCTTTGAAAATATGTTTCCAGAACGGCTGGAGTCAGGAAGACTGACTCGCTGTTTATTCTGTATGCACCCAATAAGCTGGGTGCTCCTGCTTCAAAGCAAACTATTGCTCGCTGGATCTGTAGCACGATTCAGCTGGCTCATTCTGCGGCTGGTTTGCCGCATCCAAAATCAGTGAAAGCCCATTCCACAAGGAAGGTGGGCTCTTCTTGGGCGGCTGCCCGAGGGGGCTCGGCTTTACAGCTTTGCCGAGCGGCTACTTGGTCGGGTTCAAACACTTTTGCAAAGTTCTACAAGTTTGATACCCTGGCTGAGGAGGACCTTGTGTTTGCTCATTCGGTGCTGCAGAGTCATCCGCACTCTCCCGCCCGTTTGGGAGCTTTGGTATAATCCCCATGGTCCTTTCGGAGTCCCCAGCATCCACTAGGACGTTAGAGAAAATAAGAATTTACTCACCGGTAATTCTATTTCTCGTAGTCCGTAGTGGATGCTGGGCGCCCGTCCCAAGTGCGGACTTTCTGCAATACGTGTATATAGTTATTGCTTAATAAAGGGTTATTGTTATGAGCCATCCGTTGAGTGATGCTCAGTTGTTGTTCATACTGTTAACTGGGTAAGGTTATCACGAGTTGTACGGTGTGATTGGTGTGGCTGGTATGAGTCTTACCCTGGATTCCAAAATCCTTTCCTTGTAATGTCAGCTCTTCCGGGCACAGTTTCCCTAACTGAGGTCTGGAGGAGGGGCATAGAGGGAGGAGCCAGTGCACACCAGATAGTACCTAATCTTTCTTTAGAGTGCCCAGTCTCCTGCGGAGCCCGTCTATTCCCCATGGTCCTTACGGAGTCCCCAGCATCCACTACGGACTACGAGAAATAGAATTACCGGTGAGTAAATTCTTATTTTTTATCCAATAGGAATTTATCTAACCCATTCTTAAAGGTGTTGTCTGAGTCCGCCATTACTACTCTCTCAGGCAGGGAATTCCAAACACGTATTGTCCTTACTGTGAAAATCTTTTCGCCTCAATGTGCGGAAACTCCTCTCCTCTAACCTAAGCGAGTGACCACGTGTCCTCTGTGCTGATCTTCTAGAAAACGGGTCCCTCCCAAGCTCTGTGTATTGACCCCCTATATAGTTGTAGATGTTGATTATGTCCCCTCTTGGTCTCCTCTTTTCCAATGTAAACATGCCTAGCCTTGCAAGCCTTTCCTCGTATTCCAGCGTCTCCATACCCTTGAATAGTTTGGTCGCCCGGCCTCTGAACTTTTTCTAGCTCCAGGATATCCTTTTTGTAATGATGGTGCCCAAAATTGCACACAGTATTCAAAACGTGGCCTCACTAGTGATTTATATAATGGGAGTATAATACTCTCGTCCCTTGCATCAATTCCCCGTTTTATGCATGCTAATATTTTATTGGCCTTCTTTGCTGCACTCCTACTTTGGGTACTGCTGCTTAATTTATCTATGTGAACCCCTAGGTCTTTTTCCAGTACAGAATCCCCTAATATTACCCCATTTAGTATGTAGGTGTTACTTTTGGTCTTGCCCCCGCAGTGCATTACCTTACACTTGTCTGTGTTGAACCTCATTCTCCATTTCTCTAACGTCCTAGTGGATGCTGGGAACTCCGAAAGGACCATGGGGAATAGCGGCTCCGCAGGAGACTGGGCACAACTAAAAGAAAGCTTTTAGACTACCTGGTGTGCACTGGCTCCTCCCACTATGACCCTCCTCCAAGCCTCAGTTAGATTTCTGTGCCCGGCCGAGCTGGAAGCACACTAGGGGCTCTCCTGAGCTCCTAGAAAGAAAGTTTATTTTAGGTTTTTTATTTTACAGTGAGACCTGCTGGCAACAGGCTCACTGCATCGAGGGACTAAGGGGAGAAGAAGCGAACCTACCTGCTTGCAGCTAGCTTGGGCTTCTTAGGCTACTGGACACCATTAGCTCCAGAGGGATCGACCGCATGGAACTGGCCTTGGTGTTCATTCCCGGAGCCGCGCCGCCGTCCCCCTTACAGAGCCAGAAGCAAGAAGAGGTCCGGAAAATCGGCGGCAGAAGACATCAGTCTTCACCAAGGTAGCGCACAGCACTGCAGCTGTGCGCCATTGCTCCTCATGCACACTTCACACTCCGGTCACTGAGGGTGCAGGGCGCTGGGGGGGCGCCCTGAGCAGCAATAAAAACACCTTGGCTGGCAAATATATCACAATATATAGCCCCAGAGGCTATATATGTGATAAATACCCCTGCCAGAATCCATAAAAAATCGGGAGAAAAGTCAGCGGAAAAAGGGGCGGAGCTATCTCCCTCAGCACACTGGCGCCATTTTCTCTTCACAGTGCAGCTGGAAGACAGCTCCCCAGGCTCTCCCCTGTAGTTTGCAGGCTCAAAGGGTTAAAAAGAGAGGGGGGGGGGGGCACTAAATTTAGGCGCAATATTGTATATACAAGCAGCTATTGGGAAAAAAATCACCCAATATAGTGTTAATCCCTAAATTATATAGCGCTCTGGTGTGTGCTGGCATACTCTCTCTCTGTCTCCCCAAAGGGCTGTGTGGGGTCCTGTCCTCAGTCAGAGCATTCCCTGTGTGTGTGCGGTGTGTCGGTACGGCTGTGTCGACACGTTTGATGAGGAGGCTTATGTGATGGCAGAGCAGATGCCGATAAATGTGATGTCGCCCCCTGTGGGGCCGACACCAGAGTGGATGGATAGGTGGAAGGTATAAACCGACAGTGTCAACTCCTTACATAAAAGGCTGGATGACGTAACAGCTATGGGACAGCCGGCTTCTCAGCCCGCGCCTGCCCAGGCGTCTCAAAGGTCATCAGGGGCTCAAAAACGCCCGCTCCCTCAGATGGCAGACACAGATGTCGACACGGAGTCGGACTCCAGTGTCGACGAGGTTGAGACATATACACAGTCCACTAGGAACATCCGTTACATGATCCCGGCAATAAAAAAATGTTACACATTTTTGACATTAACCCAAGTACCACTAAAAAAAAAAAAAAAAAAAAAAAAAGGGTTTTATGTTTGGGGAGAAAAAGCAGGCAGTGTTTTGTTCCCCCATCAAGTGAGTGAATGAAGTGTGAAAAAGCGTGGGTTCCCCCGATAAGAAACTGGTAATTTCTAAAATGTTACTGAGGGCGTACCCTTTCCCGCCAGAGGATAAGTTACGCTGGGAGATATCCCCTAGGGTGGATAAGGCGCTCACACGTTTGTCAAAAAAGGTGGCACTGCCGTCTTCGGATACGGCCACTTTGAAGGTACCTGCTGATAAAAAGCAGGAGGCTATCCTGAAGTCTGTATTTACACACTCAGGTACTAGACTGAGACCTGCAGATAGTGCTGCTGCAGCGTGGTCTGTAACCCTGTCAAACAGGGATACTATTTTGCGAACATAAGACGTCGTCTTATATATGAGGGATGCACAGAGGGATATTTTACCGGCTGGCATCCAGAATTAATGCAATGTCCATTCTGTCAGGAGGGTATTAGAGACCCGACACTGGACAGGTGATGCTGACTTTAAAAGGCACATAGAGCCTTATAAGGGTGAGGAATTGTTTGGGGATGGTCTCTGGGACCTCGTATCCACAGCAACAGCTGGGAAGAAATTTTTTTTACCTCAGGTTTCCTCACAGCCTAAGAAAGCAATGTATTATCAGGTACAGTCCTTTCGGCTTCAGAAAAGCAAGCGGGTAAAAGGCGCTTCCTTTCTGCACAGAGACGAGGGAAGAGGGAAAAAGCTGCACCAGTCAGCCAGTTCCCAGGATCAAAATTCTTCCCCCGCTTCCTCTGAGTCCACCGCATGACGCGGGGGCTCCACAGGCGTAGCCAGGTACGGTGGGGGGCCGCCTCAAAAATGTCAGCGATCAGTGGGCTCGCTCACAGGTGGATCCCTGGATCCTTCAAGTAGTATCTCAGGTGTACAAGCTGGAATTCGAGGCGTCCCCCCCCCCCCCCCCCCCCCGCCGTTTCCTCAAATCTGCCTTGCTGACAACTCCCTCAGGCAGGGAGGCTGTGCTAGAGGCAATTCACAAGCTGTATTCCCAGCAGGTGATAGTCAAGGTGCCCCTACTTCAACAAGGACGGGGTTACTATTCCACACTGTTTGTGGTACCGAAACCGGACGGTTCAGTGAGACCCATTTTAAATTTGAAATCCTTGAACACATACATAAAAAAATTCAAGTTCAAGATGGAATAGCTCAGGGCGGTTATTGCAAGCCTGGAGGAGGGGGATTACATGGTATCCCTGGACATCAAGGAGGCTTACCTACATGTCCCCATTTACCATCCTCACCAGGAGTACCTCAGATTTGTGGTACAGGATTGCCATTACCAATTCCAAACACTGCCGTTTGGACTGTCCACGGCACCGAGGGTCTTTACCAAGGTAGTGGCAGAAATGATGATACTCCTTCGAAAAAGGGAGTTTTAATTATCCCGTACTTGGACGATCTCCTTATAAAGGCGAGGTCCAAGGAGCAGTTGTTGGTCGGAGTAGCACTATTTCGGGAAGTGCTACAACAGCACGGATGGATTCTATACATTCCAAAGTCACAGCTGGTTCCTACCACACGCCTACTGTTCCTGGGGATGGTTCTGGACACAGAACAGAAAAAAGTGTTTCTCCCGGAGGAGAAGGCCAAGGAGCTGTCATCTCTAGTCAGAGGCCTCCTAAAACCAAAACAGGTGTCGGTGCATCACTGCACGCGGATCCTGGGAAAGATGGTAGCTTCTTACGAAGCAATTCCATTCGGCAGGTTTCATGCAAGAACCTTTCAGTGGGACCTGTTGGACAAGTGGTCCGGATCGCATCTTCAGATGCATCGGCTGATAACCCTGTCTCCAAGGACAAGGGTGTCTCTGCTGTGGTGGCTGCAGAGTGCTCATCTTCTCGAGGGCCGCAGATTCGGCATACAGGACTGGGTCCTGGTAACCACGGATGCCAGCCTTCGAGGCTGGGGGGCAGTCACACAGGGAAGAAATTTCCAAGGACTTTGGTCAAGTCAGGAGTCGTCCCTACACATAAATATTCTGGAACTGAGGGCCATTTACAATGCCCTAAGTCTGGCAAGGCCTCTGCTTCAAAACCAGCCGGTACTGATCCAATCAGACAACATCACGGCAGTCGCCCATGTAAACCGACAGGGCGGCACAAGAAGCAGGATGGCGATGGCAGAAGCCACAAGGATTCTCCGATGGGCGGAAAATCACGTCTTAGCACTGTCAGCAGTGTTCATTCCGGGAGTGGACAACTGGGAAGCAGACTTCCTCAGCAGACACGACCTACACCCGGGAGAGTGGGGACTTCATCCAGAAGTCTGCCAACTGTTGGTAAACCGTTGGGAAAGGCCACAGGTGGACATGATGGCGTCCCGCCTAAACAAAAAACTAGATATTGCGCCAGGTCAAGGGACCCTCAGGCAATAGCTGTGGACGCTGTAGTGACACCGTGGGTGTACCAGTCGGTTTATGTATTCCCTCCTCTGCCTCTCATACCAAAGGTACTGAGAATAATAAGAAAACGAGGAGTAAGAACGATACTCGTGGTTCCGGATGGGCCAAGAAGAGCTTGGTACCCAGAACTTCAAGAAATGATATCAGAGGACCCATGGCCTCTACCGCTCAGACAGGATCTGCTACAGCAGGGGCCCTGTCTGTTCCAAGACTTACCGCGGCTGCGTTTGACGGCATGGCAGTTGAATTCCGGATCCTAAAGGAAAAGGGCATTCCGGACGAAGTCATTCCTACGCTGATAAAAGCCAGGAAAGAAGTAACCGCAAACCATTATCACCGTATTTGGCGAAAATATGTTGCGTGGTGTGAGGCCAGGAAGGCCCCAACAGAGGAATTTCAGCTGGGTCGTTTTCTGCACTTCCTACAGTCAGGAGTGACTATGGGCCTAAACTTGGGTTCCATTAAGGTCCAGATTTCGGCTCTGTCGATTTTCTTCCAGAAAGAACTGGCTTCACTGCCTGGAGTTCAGACATTTGTAAAGGGAGTGCTACATATTCAGCCCCCTTTTGTGCCTCCTGTGGCACCTTGGGATCTCAACGTGGTGTGAGTTTCCTAAAATCACATTGGTTTGAGACACTTAAACCTGTGGATTTGAAATATCTCACGTGGAAAGTGGTCATGTTATTGGCCTTGGCTTCGGCTAGGCGTGTGTCAGAATGGGCGGCTTTGTCATGTAAAAGCCCTTATCTGATTTTCCATATGGATAGGGCAGAATTGAGGACTCGTCCCCAGTTTCTCCCTAAGGTGGTATCAGCTTTTCACTTGAACCAACCTATTGTAGTGCCTGCGGCTACTAGGGACTTGGAAGATTCCAAGTTACTGGATGTAGTCAGGGCCTTAAAAAAAAAAAAAAATATTTCCAGGACGGCTGGAGTCAGGAAAACTGACTCGCTTTTTATCCTGTAGGCCCCCAACAAAATAGGTGCTCCTGCTTCTAAGCAGACTATTGCTCGCTGAATTTGTAGCACAATTCAGCTGGAGCATTCTGCGGCTGGATTGCCGCATCCTAAATCAGTAAAAGCCCATTCCACGAGGAAAGTGGGCTCATCTTGGGCGGCTGCCCGAGGGGTCTCGGCTTTACAACTTTGCCGAGCTGCAACTTGGTCAGGGGCAAACACGTTTGCTAAATTCTACAAATTTGATACCCTGGCTGAGGAAGACTTTGAGTTCTCTCATTCGGTGCTGCAGAGTCATCCGCACTCTCCCGCCCGTTTGGGAGCTTTGGTATAATCCCCATGGTCCTTTCGGAGTTCCCAGCATCCACTAGGACGTTAGAGAAAATAAGATTTTACTCACCGGTAAATCTATTTCTCATAGTCCGTAGTGGATGCTGGGCGCCCATCCCAAGTGCGGATTGTCTGCAATACTTGTATATAGTTATTGTTAACTAAAGGGTTATTGTTATGAGCCATCTGTTGAGAGGCTCAGTTATGTTTCATACTGTTAACTGGATATGGTATCACGAGTTATACGGTGTGATTGGTGTGGCTGGTATGAGTCTTACCCGGGATTCAAAATCCTTCCTTATTGTGTCAGCTCTTCCGGGCACAGTATCCTAACTGAGGCTTGGAGGAGGGTCATAGTGGGAGGAGCCAGTGCACACCAGGTAGTCTAAAAGCTTTCTTTTAGTTGTGCCCAGTCTCCTGCGGAGCCGCTATTCCCCATGGTCCTTTCGGAGTTCCCAGCATCCACTACGGACTACGAGAAATAGATTTACCGGTGAGTAAAATCTTATTTTTGCTGCCCATGCTTCCAGTTTAGTTAAGTCGTTCTGAAGAGACTCGGCATCCCCCTCCGTATTTATAACCTTACACAATTTGGTATCGTCTTCGAAAATTGACACCATGCTCTCTAGACCTACTGTTAGGTCGTTGATGAAAATGTTGAATAAAAGTGGTCCGAGTACAGACCCTTGTGGCACACCACTTAGTGCTTTAATCCAATTTGAAAATGATCCATTGACCAAAAAGCGCTGCTCCCTATTATCTAACCAATTACTGACCCAAGTGCATATTGTGCTCCCTAGCCCTATTTCTTGTAGCTTATAGATAAGACGCATGTGTGGTATTGCGTCCAAAGCTTTAACAAAGTCTAAAGATTACATCCACTTCCTTACCCTGATCAAGGATCGCACTTACGGTTTCATAAAAGCCAAGTAAGTTGGTCTGGCATGATCTGTCCTTCACAAATCCATGTTGGTTCCTTTTAATGACCTTATTTGCTTCAAGGAACTTTTGAATACTGTCCCTTAGAATACCTTCCAATACTTTCCCCACTATAGATGTAAGACTAACTGGTCTATAATTACCTGGTTCAGCTTTGCTCCCCTTTTTGAATATCGTCATTACATCCGCTATACGCCAATCTTTGGGAACCATACCCGATTTAACTGAATCCATGAAGATCAAAAATAGAGGTCTTGCTAGTTCAGCGTGCAGCTCCATAAGAACCCTTGGGTGAATTCCATCGGGACCAGGTGACTTATTAATCTTTAACTTTTTTAATCGGTCACAGACTACCTCTTCACATAAATAAGCATTTAGCAGTGGGAAATTATCTTTGTTGAGATTTTGTGTTAGACCCAGCATTTGGTCCTTTCTGGTAAATACTGTTGAAAAAAACTTGTTTAGTTTGCTATGTCATTATCATTTTTGATTAAGACTCCCCTCTTGTCCTTTAAAGGGCATATACTCTCCTTCTTTAGTCTCTTGCTGTTGAAGTACTTAAAAATAATTTTGGGATTCGCTTTGCTTTCCTTTGCTTCTAGTTTTTCAGTTTCTACTTTAGCTGCTCTTATTCCTTTTTTGCCTATTTTGTGTGAATGCCAAATTGCTTTCTCACAAATATTTAAAATGCCCGCTCTAATATATATTGTAAATGCCTGCACCTCTTATTACCATATCCCATGAATGTGCGCTATATATCGCAAAACACTGCATCCCATAAGAGAAAACAATACACCCACACATTATCTGAGTTCCAAAGCTAATTGATGTATATATTTGTTATTAAAAGGATATGGATTCGATATATTACAAAGTACAGTATACCTATAGTTACATGGTTACAACTCACACAGTAAGCAGTTAAAACATACAGTTAGTCAGTTACATACAGTTACAGGCCAGCATACAATACCATTATCCTTAAGTTATATAAATTCGTCTTTCCATATCACTCTTTCTCTCTCTAAATAAATGCAGGAACTGGTCTGCCAGCAACTCCTTCATCCTCTGGTACCGAAAAAGCAACTGCCCTACTGTGTGGTCAGCAATGTGTTATCTAGTTTCTGGGGGAGGGGACTCACTCATTCATGATGAGTCACTAGTCTCTTTGTATATGCTGAACAGGTTCAGCCTTGGGGACGTCCAAAGGGGCTGGCCTGAGCTTCCTGTCCACTACCTGTTTGGAATATCTATTGTTCTAATAAAAGTGATTTTAGCTTACATACATTTAATCATAATTATTTGTTGCAATGTCCTACAACTTTATAACAAGTATCAAATGAATCTACACATTAATCTGGTTGCTTTAATAGTAAATATGACCGGTCTATCTTGTTTCGTTCAAATAATACACATACATGACATTACTTCATTATATATAATTTTAAATCATCATGATGTCTGGCGCTTGATATTATTATAGTTATGTACTGTATGAAATAAGTGTCGAATCCATCTCTGTGGCATGTCCGTGTAAATGCGTGTGTTACCATATATGGCTGTGCTCGCTGCGCGTATTTGCAAGTATAGCGACTTATATGTGTGTAGTTTGTATGTTCTTTTTATGTTATATTTTTGACTTCGACAGTCCACCCTTTGGCAGCAAACAATAACTGCCATCAATTATTAACATAAGAAAAAAATATTTCATACAATAATCGGTGACCTAGACCCAAGTATGTATGCATTTCGCAAATCAGACACTTGTCTATATTTGGGGAAGACAGGGAGGAGGACGAGACATCCTCTATATGCACTCTGCGGTCACGGGACCACTGGTTGGGTGTGGGACAACATTCAACCTATAGAGTATGCTGGGACAGTGTTTTGGCCTATAATGTCTGATTTGCGACGAACATTTCACACATACATGTACCTACGTCTTTGTACACTGATGTTTGGATTCGATTGAGGTTCTGCTGGGTAGATGAAGAACACACAAACAAATCGTGACCGTGACATATAACATTTTCATGATCTACATATTCCTATCATTTTCTGAACAATGTTTCCATTTCTGGAACGTATGCTAGGCCTGTTTAATCATTGAACAAGGATAAGTAGTGTCCTTCCTAAATAACATAAACCTTCAGAGTTCGGGGAGAGCCACTCAAAAACCTTTTTTCCACATATATTAATGAGCTCTTTATCTGCAATGTGTGAATAGCCATTGTCTTATTGTTCCTGATTACCTTTGAACTTCATAACTACTAGAACTTTGATTTTTCTCTGACTTTAACAAACTAGTCGGCTAATCCTGGGATCCTATAAGGAAATCACTCCTTCCTCCAGAACCAGTTCCCGTCCCACACCCGACTCCTCATAAAAAAAAAAAAAACTCGCAAAAATAGAATATCCTGAAAGAAAATGTTTGTCAGCGGGAAAGAGAGAAAAGAGAAATAGAACAAAACAACTCTTGTACATAACAAATCAATTACAATGACTGGTCTTTCTGCAGTCCTTTATTACGCTCAGGTAGTGTTCAACAGTGCCGCCTCTCAGTCTTCGCGGAACAGTGATATGAGGTTCTCTTTGCCTTGCTCTTTGAACACACAGTTCACTTTGCTCTCCACCTTGCTCTTTGAACACACAGTTCACTTGGAACACACAGTTACCAAACTACACAAACTCGATGAATGTGAGCAATAAACTACTTTGTCACGAGTTCTCTCCGGGTCAGCGACCTTCTTGCAGTGGGACGAGTGGACCCAAGTCTCTCTTTCGGTGACCTTTAGTGCTGTCAACAAAACTTGGTATGGTCCTTCCCACCTGTCTATTAGGCAACCTGAGCGTAAGAACAATCACACAGTCTCTTTGTTCACAATCAAGACAATTAGTGTTTGGCATACCGAAATCGACAGTTTCAAGTTCTTTTGTCAAGTTCTCAAATGCTGGCTCATCTCAATAAGGTACTGTACTGTCACCTCATTGGTGTATTTCTGATCATTGTGCGGATCAATCATGACATGAGGTTGTCTTCCAAAAACAACCAAAAAAACACATACAAAAACAAAGTTCGAAGAGGGTGATTTGTTGAGTGAAGATCTGGGAGTGGTTCCGAAGCTACATAATACTAGTGGCAGTATCTATGATCACAATAGTACAATTTCAAGCTTTGCTCCTACTTCTAGGGGTACCATTATCTACACACAAATTTCTGCGCAATTTTTCTTTGCGGTAAACACGGCAGCATCCGTGGCGGCAGGAAATGCCTCTACCCAGTTTGAGGAAACATCAGTGCACACCAGTACATAACAATAATTCCTAAAGGGTGTTAACTGTACGAAGTCGATTTGTATTTCCTGAAAAGATCCATCTGCAGGAGGGATATGGGATGGCTCTGTTGGTATTGCTTTACCAATATTCTTCCTCAAGCAAGCAAGGCAGGTCATTGCTCTCTTACCTGCATGAGAATAGAATCCTGGCGCACACCAGTAGGCTCTCATCAGCCTGCACCTACCCTCTTTGCCTAGATGAGTCAGACCGTGTGCCACCTCAGCTAGACTTGGAAGGTATGCTCTGGGGGCTACTGGCTTACCGTGTCCACCTGCCCACAGTCTTGAGGACTCCTGGCCATACCCCTTTGTCCTCCAGACTGCCTTTTCCTGTAGGGTACACAATTTTTTTTGTATCTTAAATTAACTATTGTGTGTTTGCAATGTAGAGTACCATGAGCATAACTCAAAAAAAAAAAAAAAAAAATATCTCTAGAGGAGAGAGAGAAAAAGAAAATGAAAAAGAAAATGTCAGGTTTGCCATTCACCAACAGGCATATCAGTGTCTATACAAAATTTCCCTTCACCAGTATTCCTATTCTCCACCCTTTGTGCATGACATAGGCATGTGGAGTTTGAATTGTACTTGGGTCCATGTATTGTACCACCCTGTGTGAACGCAAAAGATGAAGAGGAAACTGTAGAGAAACAGAATAGAGGTTGGTGACAGATGAGTTTGTAGAGGTGAAGAAGATTTTATAAAAATTTTACAACTGGATTGGGCACTACGGGGAAGTGATTCTCTACTTGGTCTACTCCCCTTAAAAAAAAATTCTGTGTTTGTCGTATCACTATTGGGACTATCCCAGCCATCAATCCAGTGTCCTGTCCATCCTAAGTGCATAGTGAACCCGGTATCTGTGAGATAATTTCCTCTACCTGTGATGGACATGCATCTAGAACAGTAGAATGCGACATGAGTCTTCGTGGGTGTCTAAGATACTTTGTACTTCCTGAGCGGGAGCATAATATATCATATCTAACAAAATTAAGTTAATTAGGGGCCATTTCTGCTAGGAAAAAGAAGCAAAAGTTTAGAGGCCCCATCTTAACCCCAGCAAGTTTTGTCAAAGGGTAATGTTGCACTTATTTTGTTCTTCCCATTAGCCGAATCTGTGTTTCCTATATGGCTTATGATTCCTTACTATATGTCCCTTGGTCCCGTCTATGTGTTTAATAATGTGGCTTGTGTTTTCTGTCTAGGGGATCTATATTGATTATGTGTCCTACTACTCCTACAATCTCTGGCAAAATGCCCTTCCTTCCCACAAGTGTAACATATTATTGACCATTTGGGATCTGGGGTTTGGACTGATGGGTCTTTCCTGTATGTGCCAGTATACTTACCGTCCTCAACCTCTCCACCTGTTGTTCTCTGCGCCTAGCACTATTCTTGTGATGTTCAATAGCACACTATCTAAGATTAGCTACTGTGACCCCTTTCCAATTTTGCAAAGAAGTCTGCACCCTGACACTCAATGCCTTATTGAGCCCGTCCATTTGCACAGAGACAGTCACCTCCCATTTGCCGAATTAGTGTTTACCAGTGGTCTTATCCAGATGGAGAGTTTTCTATTACTGCAAGAGACAAAAACAAACAAAAAAAAATGTAACAAGCTTCTAGGTCATGCGAAGTATTTAATTCAATCCTCATCCCGTATTAAGGGTCTGTACATGGTCCAACAAACATTTCCGAGCTCATCTTTACTAGGGGCATTACTAGGAATGAATACTTATTATATGGTAACTGAAAGAAATACCCGGGGGTTTTCTTGTCTCTGTCCGCTTTCCTACTGGCAAATACTAATGTGCGGACAGATTTTTCTCCATTTCTGACGTTACTTTCTTGATGATTTTTTTTGTTTTATTTTTGGGTTTTACTATACATGTACACAAATGATACCATACTTACCTGTTCCACTGGTCTCAGCCACTTCCCCCACAGGCTACTGCTCTTCTTTTACCGGTTGGATACTCCTCTGGGTGCATGAGAAATGGCTGAAAACAATCAGGTCACCTTCTCCTCCTAAATAAAACTTCAACATTCAATAGTACATATATAGGTTAGTCATATTTTTCATATTTTTATTATTTTCTATAGTTTGTATGCTGGCCGTAACTGCTTCCACATCTACATATGGCGGTGTACTTGCATTCTCTTTTTTTTTCTTGTTTATTGTAACAAGTTCAAACAGTTCTTATATTTCCATTCTTGTCTTGTATGACTGGTTAAACATACCATCTGCAATACCTTAGGATCAAACTCACCAACCCCTCTTGCTGCCACAGGTTTAAACACTTTGAATGTCTGACCCTTTGTTTTCGGGATTTTATCAGACATATTCTTATCCTTAAGTTCTGCAATACCTCTGGTTCAAAGCTGCTCGCCTTAGGGAATGGTACCCTATCTTCCTATCTTTGTCAGTCATACATAACCATTCATTGCAAAAAGCCTCCGTGTGTGAACCATACTTTTCACACATAATAAACCTTGCTGACCTTCTCGGTCGCAATTATGACCTTCTCGGTCCCGAGTCTGACCTTCTCGGTCCCAACTCTTCTTCAGCCTGAACCCTAGCTACCAAACGCCCACTGCTTGTGCAATTGGATCCCATTGCGGACTTTTTGCCAATAAACGCATTCCCCAATGCACACCGCAAATAGACGTTGAAAGACACCTAGCGCTTTCACTCGCTCCTTCTCCGCTGAGTACCACGACTCACTCCAATAGTGAACACCGCATACCCAGTGAGGCCCTATCTAGTTTCTATTTACTGGAAGTGTTAGGAGTAACTTACCTTTTCCAGTAAATATCCGCCGCTGGAGATTTTCCTGAGAGAGACCAGCGAAAACTCCCTATACACTTTTTATACACAAATCACGCTTGCGTATGCTCTATACAGCGCTAATGATACCGTGATTTTACGCAAAAGCTCATAAAAGGGGTATCAAGTTGAGCTATATATCGCACCCACAAACGCGCGGTCCAATCGCACAGCGTATAGGTACTTGTTACCTATCTGCCGTACAACCACGGTTCGATGTACAAACTGCGACCCTCAGCTCGGAGCGTAACAAAAAATCTTTTTACTTCAATACTACACAATGCACAATTCCCTATTACGCTCCTCTGCAAATCTCAAGATTTGCGTATTTCAATCTATATTAACGTGAGTCAGCCGCCTCACGCCACCAAGCCTCTACTTACTTGGTGTACCACGGGACCCGATTTCCGGAGTTCAAATCCACTCACTCCTACGTTCGCTCACTCAAATACACTTTGTTTTTTTCTGTACAGAAAATTTTAATTCAGATAGGCAGCTTTACCCCAGAGGCAATACAGTTTTTAAACTAAATTTAGAGTAACCTGCTTTAGAAACCGGGTAGTTTTGTGCTATTGTAGCATGGCTACTGTCCCACCTTTGAACTTAAACGACACTATTGTGTAATTTGTACTTATCGCCCGCACTTCTTACGCACTTTGCGTAAACATGCGACCATGCGTGTCTTTTTACGCTGCTTGCGCAGTCCTGTACTTTGTCCGAGACACGTGTACAAAACCCTGCGTCCGCAATAAAACAAATCACCCAGCTCTACAAATGTGAACAATACTAATTACTATTGCCCACTAGACCCAACTTGTTCTGTATAAACTTTTATGCAGACCTGCGTTTGTGTCTTTACACTTCCTTAAAATACTGTTATTTCAAATTTACCTATATAGCAACAAATGTATCCTATTTCACACAGATCTATAATGACTCTAGCAATAATCAATAATTTAAATGATATGCTTCAGATTGGATAGCTATCTTGCAGAACATACACTGATATAAATATACACATAATTATAATAATATTATATATATGTACCATTCACTGGTCTCCTATGAGACACCTTACCTCTTATTTGCATATCAAAGCTATTTGCTTATCCCTGCTAAGAAAAAGCAGTTACACAGGTTAATTTGCATTTCAATGGCTATCTTATAGCAAGCAGATTCTACAAGTCTTGGAAGGAAAAAGAGAAAAAAACAAACAAACCCCTTTCTTTCCTTTTTCTATCTGTGCAATTTCTTACCCCAAGCCAAGCATTTATCTTACCATTTACTCTCACTAGGCCCAATTGAAACTATTTGTAATTGACTATGGCATGGGTTAAATAAATGCATTGGTAACTCATAAATGGTGTTTGATGTGACCAAGGAAAGCTGATTGTTCTGAGCAGAATGGAAATCAGCTATTTAGAAAATGACCTTCATAAAATGGCCACTGCTCCTCCCCCTTCCACATCCATGAGGTTTACACAAAATGGTGGACAGGCCATGTGGTTAGTCCAAAATGGTGGACAGACCATGCGGCTTCCTTTGTCACAAATAAATCACACATTATACAAGCACCAGAAGTTATTTTAGGCCTGAGTTAAAAAAAAAAAAACTATATCAAGGCTATGCAGCAACTTTTAAATGAACTTTTAACCCTACTTAACAGATAAGCAATCCAATCTGAATCAAACACAATATGACTTATTTCAACTTTGTTTTGCAACAATAAAAATACATTTTAGCATCTTAAATATTATGAGAAACAAATTGTCCCTTGAAATTTCATATCATTGGCTTAATGATACCACAACAATACACGTGGATATTATTTTCATCAGCGTCGCGATGCGTCCATCGGAGCCGGTCAATTACAGCCGCGTTTGTAATGTACAGTGCATCATTAAGACCCTGATATCCCGGATGAGCGCCCATCTGTGAATGCCAAATTGCTTTCTCACAAATATTTAAAATGCCCGCTCTAATATATATTGTAAACACCTGCACCTCTTATTACCATATCCCATGAATGTGCGCTATATATTGCAAAACACTGCATCCCATAAGAGAAAACAATACACCCACACATTATCTGAGTTCCAAAGCTCATTGATGTATATATTTGTTATTAAAAGGATATGGATTCTATATATATTACAAAGTACAGTATACCTATAGTTACATGGTTACAACTCACACAGTAAGCAGTTAAAACATACAGTTAGTCAGTTACATACAGTTACAGGCCAGCATACAATACCATTATCCTTAAGTTATATAAATTCGTCTTTCCATATCACTCTTTCTCTCTCTAAATAAATGCAGGAACTGGTCTGCCAGCAACTCCTTCATCCTCTGGTACCAAAAAAGCAACTGCCCTACTGTGTGGTCAGCAATGTGTTATCTAGTTTCTGGGGGAGGGGACTCACTCATTCATGATGAGTCACTAGTCTCTTTGTATATGCTGAACAGGTTCAGCCTTGGGGACGTCCAAAGGGGCTGGCCTGAGCTTCCTGTCCACTACCTGTTTGGAATATCTATTGTTCTAATAAAAGTGATTTTAGCTTACATACATTTAATCATAATTATTTGTTGCAATGTCCTACAACTTTATAACAAGTATCAAATGAATCTACACATTAATCTGGTTGCTTTAATAGTAAATATGACCGGTCTATCTTGTTTTGTTCAAATAATACACATACATGACATTACTTCATTATATATAATTTAAAATCATCATGATGTCTGGCGCTTGATATTATTATAGTTATGTACTGTATGAAATAAGTGTCGAATCCATCTCTGTGGCATGTCCGTGTAAATGCGTGTGTTACCATATATGGCTGTGCTCGCTGCTCGTATTTGCAAGTATAGCGACTTATATGTGTATAGTTTGTATGTTCTTTTTATGTAATATTTTTGACTTCGACATTTGTTACAGTCCTTATAGTGCTGAAATGACTCTGCATCCCCCTCAGATTTGTATTTTTTAAATGCTCGTCTTTTTTTGTCCATTAATTCCTTTATATTTTTGTTAATTACATTTGTTTGGGATTTTTATCCCTTTTTTTTTTTGCTGCTGGTGGGAATAAATTTATGAGTATTATTAATTATCAGTGATTTTAATACATCCCATTTCTCTGTAGTATTTTTTCCATGAAACAGAATTTGCCATTCAATGTCCCTTAACGCTTCCTTCATCATGTCAAAGTTGGCTTTGCTAAAGTTTAGAGTCCTAGTTGAGCCAGTGTAGGACTGCTTATGAAAACTGATATTGAATGTGACCATATTGTGGTCGCTGTTACCTATGGGCTCTCCTACTTCAATATTTGATACCAATTCCCCATTGTTAGTTAATACCAGGTCAAAGATTGCATTGTACCTAGTTGGTTACTCGATTAATTGAACTAAGTAATTTATCATTTAGCGTGTTTAAAAACATATTGCCCCTAGCAGTATCGCATGAATTGATTTTCCAGTTTATCTCGGGATAGTTAGTCTCCCATCACTACTATGTCACCTACTCCTGCTGCTCTTTCAATTTGATTCCGTAACAATTTGTCGTCAGACACATTAATACCAGGCGGCCTGTAGCATAATCCCTATAATAACTTCTTTATTCCTTTACCCCCGCATGCAATTTCTACCCATAATGTCTCAATAGTATTTACAGTCCCTTCTTGAATATCATCCCGTATAACAGGTTTTAGAAATGGCTTTACCTAAAGACATACTCCTCCACCCTGTTTATTTAGTCTGTCTCTCCTGTACAGCGTGTAACCCTCTAGATTGACTGTCCAATCATGAGATTCGTCCCACCACGTTTCAGTAATGCCTATAATATCATATTCCTTGCTTGCTGCAAGGATTTCTGCTTCGGGGTACACTGGGCTCCACAAGGATAGACATAGGGGTGTAGAGTAGGATCTTGATCCGAGGCACCAACAGGCTCAAAAGCTTTGACTGTTTCCAAGATGCATAGCGCCACCTCCTCTATAACCCCACCTCCCTGCTCAGTTTTGTAGTTGGTGCCGCAGATAGCAGGCACATAAAGGGGCTGCTCCGAGCAGCCCCAAGAAGAGTTTTTTTGAGAAGAAAAGTGAAGACTTCAAGGGCTGCAGCAGTGTGTACATGTCTAGTGACATTCACTGCTGCAGCTCCATCTCTCCCCAGCGGCGCTGTACACTCCCGCGCCCTGGTTGCCGGGTACCTACAGCAGGAGGCTCTGGTTTTCTTCTGGTCAGGCACACGACGGGGGCTCTCTGGGATCGCGTGGCCGCGCTTCGGGAGGTGGTGAGTGGGTCCCATTCGGGGGACCCGTACTTTATCACGATCCAGCGCGGTCGGTGGGAGGCAGGCCGCGCGCGCTGGCGGTCGACACTGTGGCAGTACAGGCGATCCCACTAGATCACCAGGGCATGGGTGCAGGTCAGGTTTTCCCTTAAAACCTTTTTGTGTGTAGCCCGCAGTACCTGGTGGTTTTGCTAGCAGAAGGGATAAGGCTTAGACCTGGAGCCCCTCCCCCAGCCCCAGGGTGCCATTTCCAGCAAATGTTCCCGCCCTGGAGCTGCATATCTGTCTTTCCCTCACTCCCTGTCAGTGTTTGGGCGCCATTTCTCTCAGCTACACTGTTCCTGGGACTGCTTGGGCAAATCCTCCTGTGTAAAGCCGCCTGGTTGTCAGCGCTGTGACTTTACATGACACTTAAGTATTCTACATGTCAATTAGACGGTGTTAGTTAAGAGAGTGCATTTAGTCAGGGTTCTCTGGTACATGTACCCTGTGATATACATCCAGTTCTTACTGTGCAGTGTTCTATCTATTGACTACATAGCTATATATAAGCTGGTCCAGTGCAGTATTATTGTTAGTAATAACCTCTGCATTGTATAATTGTGACTATATGTGTGTGCATTAGCTTGCTGAGTGGTTTCCATCTCGTGTCTCTCACTCAGCTTGCTATCCCTATATTCTATAACCTGAGGGGGCTTGGTGCGTCTTATAATTATTTTATAATTATATAGGATTTTCACAAGATATACTTTAATACGTATTTTTCTCCGTGATCTTAGTCACCATATCTCTCCTGTATCTCTGCTTGTGCTGACTACACTGCGCAGGGGTTTGGGCAAGAGGTATTGTGCTGCTGACAATTGTACTGTTACCTGATACTGCAAGTTATATCATGTCTGCTTCTGAAGGTAACGGTTCTGGGACTGAACACACTGCCGGTGTTGCTGAAGCCACAGATCCCTATGAGGAGACTATAGCAGCTGTGGGCTCTGGTTCTGGGGGCTCCTTGCCCCCCAGTGGTACTGTGGCAACGGGGGTTCATAATGACCCACCGTGGGCCACTTTCTCCACGCTTCTACATACGCTAGTTACTAAACTAACACACCCTATGGGACCTCCTATGCCGGTGCAACCGTATGTGGTCCCCGCAGCTAACCCGCCGTGGGCGGATAATTTATCTGCTCAGTTGAAGAAGTTGAACCAGTCCTTGACTACTAAAAAGTCTGACCCTTGCTCGCCTAAGACCAAGGGGTCCTCTAAGCGAGCTCTTATCTCCTCACAATCCACTGCTGTCACTGACACCTCGTCTGATTAAGATGGCGCTTACACTGACCCCACAGATTCTGACACAGATACTGCTGATGGGGAGGGTAGTTCACATGTGGATGTTCCTGATCTTGTGAAGGCTATTAAGTTAATTTTACAGATTACGGATGATCCCGAGCCATCCGCCCCTCCTAAGAAACCAGATAGGTTCAAGCGTCAGAAGGTGGTTAAACAAGTTTTACCTCACTCTGACCTCCTAGTGGATATATGTCAGGAACCCTGGGGAAACCCGGGTAAGAAGTTTGTGCCTCAAAAGAAGATGCTGGCTCGCTATCCCCTCGCTCCAGAGCTGTCTAAAAATTGGGAAACGCCTCCTCCAGTAGACTCACATGTGGCTAGGATGGTGGTTTCCTCAGCTCTACCTGTCACTACCGTCACTACCGTCACGTCAACTGTGGACAGTTGTCTGAAAGCGATTTACACCCTCACGGATCTTGCACAAAGGCACACTATTGCAGCAACATGGGCTGCAGAGGCTATTGAAGCATCGGCCCTAGAGTTGGAAGCTGAAATCTCTTCTGACCATGCTAGACAATGCTTGTCATATATTGTCACAGCTTCTCACTATATTAAAGAGGCGGCTTCTGATGCCGGTATTCTAGCAGCCAAGGCCTCTACTACATTAGTCCTGGCTCGCCGGATACTGTGGCTGAGATCCTGGTCTGTGGATCTGGACTGTAGAAAAACCTTGGAGGTACTCCCTTTCAAGGGAGATATTCTGTTTGGGGAGGACTTAAATAAGATGGTGGCTGACTTGGCTACTGCCAAAACTGCCTGTCTGCCAAGTACCGCTCCTTCTGTGTCGAAGGCTAAAGGTACGTCGTTTCGTCCTTCAGGTAAAGCAAAATGTCAGGCGTACAACAAGCAGGCCCACACTTCCAAACCTGCTAAGCCGAAGCCCAAAAGAGCCTGGGCTGCCCGTCAGCCAGCTTCCAAGACGGATAAGCCTGCCGCATGACGGGGCGGGCCTCCCCCTGGGGGATCCCAGGGTGGGGGGCCGGCTTCTAGGGTATACCCAGGAATGGTTGAAGACCACTTCAGATGCCTGGGTACGGGAAGTCGTCACTCGAGGTTACGCCATAGCCTTCAAAAACCGCCCCCCTCATCGATTTTGCCTAACAGACGTACCAGACAAAGGCAAACACTCTACATTCGGTGGTACAGACCCTCCTGGTTACAGGAGTCGTAGTACAGGTGCCTCTTGCTCAGAGGGGTTGGGGGTACTATTCTCCGCTGTTTCTGGTCCCGAAACCGAATGGGTCCTTCCGGCCCATTCTCAACCTCAAGGCATTGAACAGGTTTGTGAAAGTTTCCAAGTTCCGTATGGAAACCCTTCGCTCTATTGTTCTGGCCTTGGAACCTGGGGATTACATGGTCTCCGTGGACATACAGGATGCTTCCCTGCATATTTCTATAGCAGTGTCACATCAGCAATACCTGAGATTTGCGATTGGCAACCTCCATTACCAATTTCGGGCGTTACCTTTTGGTTTAACTACGGCTCCGCGAGTCTTTACCAAAGTTATGGTGGTGATGACGGTGGTACTCCGCCGTCAAGGGGTCAGGATACTGCCATATCTTGACGACTTGTTAATCCTGGCAAATACCCCAGAACTTCTCCTACGTCATCTGGATATGACTGTCCGGTTTCTACAAGCCCACGGGTGGCTCATCAACTGGAAGAAATCCTCCCTGGTCCCTGCTCAGAGCATGGTGCACCTGGGGGCGCTATTGGACACTCGCAACCAGCGGTGGTTCTTGTCTCAGGAGAAAGTCCTGAAGCTACAGGACAGGATTCGTTGCTTCGTTTCTCGTCCGCAAGTGTCGATACATTCGGCGATGCAGGTGCTGGTCCTCATGGTATCAGCATTCGACATGGTGGAGTATGCTCAGTTCCATTCTCGCCCCCTCCAGAGGCTGATTCTAGCCAAATGGGACTGCCTGCCTTACCGGATCAGGTCTCAAATGATCTCATTGACTCCGGAGGTCCGGCTGTCGCTGCACTGGTGGCTCCAGGACCAACGATTGTGCAGGGGCCGTCCCTTCTGGATATCTGACTGGGTCCTGTTGACGACGGATGCCAGTCTAAGAGGTTGGGGAGCGGTGCTGGAGCAACAATCCCTTCAGGGTCGGTGGACCAAGGAGGAATCTCTCCTCTTGATCAACATTCTAGAATTGCGGGCGGTCTTCAATGCGTTGAACCTGGCCCGGCATTTAATTCAGAACCGTCCTGTTCAAGTACAGTCGGACAACGCCACCACAGTGGCTTACATAAATCATCAAGGCGGCACTCGAAGCCGTTTGGCAATGAAGGAAGTCTCACGGATTCTACGTTGGGCGGAACGCCATCTACCGGCCATATCTGCAATATTCATTCTGGGAGTCCTGAATTGGGAAGCGGACTTTCTCAGTCGTCAGGACGTGCATGCCGGCGAGTGGGTCCTCCATCCAGAAGTGTTTCAACTCCTAGTGGAAAAGTGGGGTCTTCCAGATGTAGATCTGATGGTGTCTCGACACAATCACAAGGTTCCGGTCTTCGGAGCAAGAACAAGGGATCCTCAAGCAGCATTCGTGGATGCGCTGGCGATGCCGTGGAGGTTTCGGCTGCCGTACGTGTTCTCTCCGGTGTCACTCCTGCCCATGGTAATTCGGAAGTTCAAGCAAGAAAGAGGAAATCTGCTTCTCATAGCTCCGGCGTGGCCCAGACGGCGCTGGTTCTCAGACCTGCAAGGCCTATCGTCGGACTGTCCACTTCTACTTCCACAACGCCCAGACTTCCTCGTTCAGGGCCCCTGTGTTTACCAGGACCTAGCCCGGCTATCTTTGACGGCGTGGCTCTTGAAACTTCCGTCTTGAGGGCTAAGGGTTTTTCTGAAGAGGTCATTAAAACTATGTTGCGGGCCCGGAAACCGGCTTCTGCTCGGATTTATCATAGGGTCTGGCATTCCTACTTTGTTTGGTGCGCCTCTAACAATTATGACTTTTCCAAGTTTAGTACAGCCAAACTTTTGGCTTTTCTGCAGCAAGGCCTAGATTTAGGCCTGCGTCTGGCCTCCCTCAATGTTCATATTTCTGCCTTGTCGGTGTGGTTTCAGAGAAAAATTGCGACTTTGCCTGATGTTCATACTTTCACTCAGGGTGTGTTGCATATCCAACCTCCCTATGTCACACCTGTGGCTCCTTGGGACTTGTCGGTGGTTTTGGAGGCGTTGCAGGAGCCTCCGTTTGAACCCCTTGGTTCAGCCGACCTTAAGTGGCTTTCCCTTAAGGTGGTGTTCTTGCTGGCTATTGCCTCTGCTAGAAGAGTGTCGGATCTGGGTGCCTTGTCTTGTAGTTCCCCATATCTGATTTTTCACCGTGATCGGGCGGTTCTTCGACTTGTCCCGGATATTTACCTAAGGTGGTTTCTTCGTTCCACCTTAATCAGGAGATTGTGGTTCCTGCCTTTGTCTCTCCTGATTTGTCTCCCAAAGAGAGGTCTTTGGATGTGGTACGGGCTCTCCGTATCTATGTGAAGAGAACTGCTTCTATTCGAAAATCTAATTCTCTTTGTTTTGTTTGGATTTCACAAACGCGACTGGCCTGCTCACAAGCAGACCCTGGCCAGATGGATTAGAATGGTGATTGCACATGCTTATGTGAGGGCTGGTCTGTCAGCTCCTGCTCACATCACGGCCCATTCTACTCGGTCTGTTGGACCTTCTTGGGCGGCCCAACGTGGTGCGACCCTTGATCAATTGTGCAAGGTGGCTACGTGGTCCTCAGGGAACACGTTCATAAGGTTCTATGCCTTCGATACTGCCGCTTCCCAGGATGCTGCCTTTGGACGCCGGGATCTTGTGCCCGCTACAGTGCGTCCCCTCCCATAAGGAACTGCTTTAGGACATCCCCATTGTCCAATCCTTGTGGAGCCCAGTGTACCCCGCAGCAGAAAATGAGTTTTATGGAAAGAACTTACCTTTGTTAAAACTCTTTCTGCGAGGTACACTGGGTTCCACAAGGCGCCCACCCTGACGCACTTAGCTTCTTCGGGTTGGTATGGCATTAGCCGCTGACACTTCTCTTGTCGTGAGAGTGTGGTGTATGTGGCTACTAACCGTTGTCGTCTCTTTTCCTGCTACTGCATTGGCTGGTTAACTAAAAACTGAGCTACTGTGCAGGGAGGCGGGGTTATAGAGGAGGCGACGCTGTGCATTCTGGGAACAGTCAAAGCTTTGAGCCTGTTGGTGCCTCGGATCAAGATCCTACTCTACACCCCATTGTCCAATCCTTGTGGAGCCCAGTGTACCTCGCAGAAAGAGTTTTAACAAAGGTAAGTTCTTACCATAAAACTCATTTTTTTTTACCTTCTTACATAATTAGAAATTTCAGGGAGGACAAGCAGGAAATCTATTTAAAATCTTATACTAAGAAGGCCTGGTGAATGTTGGATCTTTTATAGATAAGGAAACTAGACGTCCACTCCATTATCCCCAAGCATCAGAGAGGTTTCCCACATTTCGGAAATTCCCCTTTGCGTATATGCAAGTATGCTTGTAGAGTAATACGAGGTATCTCGAATGATGATTGGGAAAATAATATAGATGTATTATGCTCGGAACCTGCAACGAAACTAACTATTTCACTACATTACTCTATTTTGCGACCCCAGATAGTTCACGTGAAGACGCGCACCGGGATGAGTGGCTGGTTACGTACGGTCCCTTCTCTATCTTGTGAAGATCTAGTAAAGGCACTGGCTTGGTCCAGGTCTATATTACCGGCTATTCAATATCAGATGTTCCTTAACATATTCCACAAAGCGTATTTTTCTCCATGTAGACCATTTTTTGCGGGGATGTCCACATCCCCATCTAGTCCGCGCTGTCACTCCGCAGTAGCAGACACGTACCACTACTTCTGGAGTTGCCCCTTCTTGAGAAGATTTTGGTTACAATTACGTACTTACTCATTGGAATATCTAGTAAATTATGTTCCACTTAATGATGTGTGGGCATTGTTTGGTCTGCTCCTGGACGGACAGTGCGTTAGCAAAAGGTTGCTATTAATTATAAGTGCGGTTGCACGCAAAACAATTTTACAAACCTGGATTGATGTTAACCCCCATCATTAAAATTACTTCAAGAAAAACTTTTCCACGTCTTTAATATGGAATGGATGGAGACCCTCTTAGAAGGTGATAGACTGGTTAAGAGATTTATGGAAACTTGGGAAAGTTATATTGCTTCCCTTAATTTAGATATGTGTTGTAAAGTTCATGGATCTCTTAAAAACACGCAATGGTATGCTATGCAAATAATCGCTGGTGACCTGCCGATTTTATATAAGTTCATAGTCTGGGGGGTGGAGCAGATAGGGTGATGGATTAGGAATATAGCAGCCTTTCTCCTGCTCTGAATGGCCTAACTCTGTATATTGAAATGTTTGTGAGATTGGATGAACTCCAGCAATGTAGCTCCAGGTCATGACCTCCAATGGGTGAGTACATTTTCAAGATAACAGAACATGTAACTATACATAATTTTTTTTGTTCAATTTACTTTACGGATATGTATCATTATTCTTGCACTGTATGTATACACTTTGTCAGAATGTTGTTGCATACTGCGATATGCACATGTGCAAAATGCCGTGTGGAACTTTGTATTTCAATAAACATTTTTTGGGGGGGAAAAATCCCATTGCACGGGGTTTTTCCCGCAGCCGTGTGGTTTTGGTATTCAATTAGAATCCAGAAAATAGAAATCTTTGCGTCTTTTCTCACACCTCCAAAACAAATCAGATTTTTCCTAAAATCGTTATTTTTAGGAAAACTCACCAGGACTTGCTCTGGGACCCCGGCAACATTCCCCCCCAAGGACTAATTAAACAATTGGAAGTTTCCAATTAGCTTAATTAGTCAGTAATTACACTGCTTCCAAAGCGTGGTCTTCTGCCAGTGTTGGGAGCCGGTCCTCTGCAGCAGCGGTGAGTATGTAGTGTGTTATACGTGTATGTATGTCAGTGTCTGCGGTGTATGACCCCTCACCCCTGCAGTGTAATCCCCCCGTAGCCAACTGCTGGGAGAACAACATCTCCCAGCAGCACTTGCACCTACCAGCACCCTCTTCCCAATGGCAAGATGGAGGGGAGACCACTGGGAACCCAGGAGAACACCAGACAGGTGAGTGTATTTGTTCTTTTCACGCACCGCTGGGTTTTCAATGCTGAAAACCCTGCAGCCATTTTTTATTTTATTTAATATTAAATCCATGGTTATCAGAAGCACGCATACCAGCGGTAATCCAAATTTGGGCACAAGGTACACAAGGTTTTAAACCTCACTAAACCTCGGGCCCAACTGGATTCCTCCCATAGCCCTTATTGTTTCATTTTCCCTAATGGTCAGTGGGGGCGCTGTTCCAGTGGCAAATATGGCAAGAAATGAGATTGTGCAAAATAGTATATAATATGAGAGTGGAGTACATACTTTAATAAATGACTGTGAAATATATCCTACACCTGCTATGGAATTATCAGTGTTTTTCAGTGTTCATAAACTGCTTAAACCAGGCTTTCCAAAACTCTGTCCTCCAGTCACCCTAACGTTCCAGGGTTTAAGAATGACCATGCAGATGGTTAAATAAATAACTGACTGAGGTACGGTGCTTAAATATGGATGACCCAGGGCAGGATGCAGTAAAGCCTATTTTGCAGTCATACCTCCATAAACGTGGTTTTTGGAGGTTTGGACACTTAATGCATATGCAACAAGGTCCGGAATGCGATACATATTCCAGAGCTGTGATCCAATGTATAGATAGTTAAGACACCATATGGCTGACAGGGGTCAAAAGGTCTGCACATGTTTTTTGAGGGTTTTTTCATGCTATTTATAACTTGCCTCATTTACGATCCGTGTCACAAACGATTAACCTTTAGTAATCTTGTGGCAGCCGGTGCGAGATACCGAGCCCGAAGTGTGGCGAGCAGACACCTTTCAACAAATTTGAGTAAAAAATTTTTTAAAACACAATTTTGTAAATTTTTTGGTGTGGAGCTTTTGAACCTGTCACTCTAATGGCTGTCTATATTTTAGCTGTCTAACTTCTATCCCACACCTGTGAATGGGAACCTAACATTTGACTACAGATTCCTGCAAAGCTGTCCTATGTACCCACATTGTGTGGTTTTCTTTTCTTTTTTTTTGTATATACAGTATCTAGCAGATTTATCTATTGTATAATTTTTTTTACATTTTTTTCCTACACTCTGCTAATTGGCCACATGGTGGTGGTGGTGACATTGTACACATATACAATAGTTGTGCTAAGAAAAGTAATCATTCTAGAATAAATGTATCAAATGTTGTTGTTTTTTGTTTGTTTTTGTCAGTACAGCGCTGCCGTCCGCTCGCCTCTGATTGTCCCAGAGGAGTCTTAGGTGTTTGAGGTGCCCGTCTCCAATCGGCCTGATGGTGCCGGTCTGTAAGCCTACATAGATGCTGGTGACGGCAGAGACTGTCTGTAGCCGCGTGACTTCCAGGATGCAGCAATATAGCGTGATCACGCTGCCTCCGGATGTCAGACATAAACCATCCACACACTTCTTTCCAATATGATCTGTGAGCTCTTAATGACTAGTCACTAAGGCAAGCTGAGGCATATAAGACATTAGTCTGCCTGGGAGTAAACTTTATCCATGGAAGCCATTCACCTTTTCTGTCTTTGCCTTTGTGGGAGATACTGGATATTTATCCTGCAGGGTCCACAGGTTATCCACAGGATAACATTGGGATATGAGGTAGCGACAGCGGATTGGCACCAAACGATCAAAGCTTCCAGCCTCCCAGAATGCAATGGGTCCGTCCCTATATCCCGCCTCCTGGCTCAGACAATTAATTTTTTTGTTTGGTGCGGCAGGAGCCGGACCATGGTCGATGAGCTGCTGGTTTTTAGCAGACATAAGCATTTTTATTTTATTTTTATAGTCTTACTATTTTTTTTTATTTTTTTGAGCAAGCTTTCTAAAAAGCGTCTTATACGTAACTTAGAAAGAGGTGCTCCAACAACTTCCCGCCGGGTCGCGAGAACGCTTACCCACGTGTACAGTACTGTTTCAGCGGGCGTCTCTGTAGGATGTACTAGCAAGTCCAGCAGATGTTACCAGGCTTTGGCCGGAGCACGGATAGAAGATAAGGCATCGGATCCGCTTAGTAGGGGAAACGCAAGACACAGCCGCACTGTTTCGAGATGGAGACTACCGAACAGTCGCTGTAGCGGCTGCCACCTCGGGTGCACCAGCGCTAGGCCTCAGGGATCATAGGCTCCAGGGGGGTAGTATGAGGCCGCAATCCCTAGGGTTGATGTCAGTAGTGGGGAGTAAGGCGCTCCCTTGGTCGCCCCTCCCCGCGGTTCATGACCAGTTTCCTCCGAGTTTCCTGCCATGAACTGAGTTCTTGCTTCCGTCTGAGATGATGTTTATCTAAAAGGATCCAGTCGCAGCATAGGCAGCTGTATGACTGGTATGTCGGTGTTCACTTAGGCGTCTGTGTTCACTGTAGGTTCACGGGGCGATTGTGTACACTAATAGCGTTTGGATCCACTCAGCGTTCACTAACGTATTGATCGATCCTGTAAGTGGGGTGAAGTCTCCCTGTATCCCACTCTCCTGAGCCGGGTAATACAGCACTAAGTCTCTATCTACCTTTGGTACGAATAGTTGGATAAGTGCCTGATGCATATGAGTCTGTAAACTATTGCTGCTGTTTTTTCTTTCGCTGTGCAACTGAATACGTCTAAACTCCTATGTAAGGTAATGCAGCAATATGTTTCTCCTACATACTTGAAAGTATCTGTAGTTGATTATGTGCTCATATTACTTATTATACTAATGTATAGCCTGTGGCTGATTACCTGATTAGGGCTCTCTATGATGCGCCTGCCTTGACCTTTGAAAAACAACTGAATTGCCTGAGCCAGGAGGCGGGGATATAGGGACAGGCCTGTTGCATTGTAGGAGGCCGAAAGCTTTAATCATTTGATGCCAATCCGCTGTCGCTACCTCATATCCCAATGTTATCCTGTGGACTTAGGAGAAATAGAGTTATCAATGGTAAGTCTACCATAACGATTATTTTCCACCTAGCTCAGGGTTTCTCGAATCTGGTTCTCATGGACCCCTTACAGTGCATGTTTTCCAGATCATCTAGCTGGATCACAGGTGTCTTGACACAATAGTTCTACAGGTGATACTAACTATTCCTGGGGATAGCTTGAAAACCAGCACTGCTAGGATTCTGCAAGGACAAAGTCTGAGAAACCCTGTTCTAGCTCAATTTACTCTGCGAATAAGATCTGGTGTGTCAGGAAAGTCTGTCTGTCCCAGTTCCCTGCCAATGGGATCTTGCTGCTGTGAGAATGTGAGTATCTATTCTGAGACCTTAAGTTTTGCCCCCAATAAGTGGCGCACGCAGGGGGGGTTTCTGAGCACCCAAAATTTTATTTATTTTATTTTGTTTTGCTGCATTTTGCGAACCGAGTATTATTAATGGCCGTCTAGTGTCCTCTGCAGCCTGCTGTCTTCCTGGTGGCACTTGTAAGTGCTTAATAAAAGTTTATTTTAATTATAGTACATATATATCCATGTGCATACATATATATACACATGTGTATATACATACAAACAAACACACACACACACACACACACACACACACACACACACATACACACATGATATATATATACATGTGTGTGTGTATATATATATATATGTGTGTGTGTGTGTGTGTGTGTGTGTACTGTATGTATATGCGTGTGTGTATATATATATATATATATATATATATATATATACATATATACATGTTTAATATGCTATGTGTGTGTGTATGTTTATGTGTGTGTGTGTGTGTATATATATATATATATATATATATATATATATATATATATATATCTCCTATATATTTGCCTTAATCTGTGACTCTGTGCTCGTAACGCTGGGCGGAGTCACAGAGCTGGGCGGAGTCAACTGCATCTGCTGCAGGGAGCTACCCCATACCCAGCGCCAGCAGCAGTCAGGTGCAAGACCCTACCTTACAGTATAGGAGGTGAGGATGGCCACCAGCTGCCGGCTGCTGTGTCTGTCCTCCCCCCACCCCCAATCACCTGTGACAGCGGGCTGTGTGCTGTGCAGAGCGGGACCCGAAAAGGGGGCGGAGCTACACGAAATAGAGGGGCGGAGCTACACGGGACCAGACAGCTGAACAGTGGTGGAATCAGCATTGCAGTGACGGCCAGCCAGACTTGGTAAGTGGAGGGTGAGAGAGAAATGTGTGTGCGTGTGTGTATATAGTGGTGTGTGTGTGTGTGTGTGTATATATAGTGTGTGTGTGTGTGTGTGTTTGTATATATGTGTGAATTGTGTGTGTGAGGTATGTCTGTGTGTGCGCACTTTATGGACGCCACTGCTGGGGGGGCCATTACATGCAAGGACGCTACTAATATAGGGGGGGCATTACGTATAAGGACGCTACTACTATAGGGGGGCATTACGTATAAGGACGCTACTACTATAGGGGGGGCATTACGTATAAGGACGCTACTACTATGGGGGGGCATTACGTATAAGGACGCTACTACTATGGGAGGGCATTACGTATAAGGACGCTACTACTATGGGGGGCATTACGTATAAGGACGCTACTACTATGGGGGGGCATTACGTATAAGGACGCTACTACTATGGGGGGGCATTACGTATAAGGACGCTACTACTATAGGGGGGCATTACGTATAAGGACGCTACTACTATGGGGGGGCATTACGTATAAGGACGCTACTACTATGGGGGGGCATTACGTATAAGGACGCTACTACTATAGGGGGGGCATTACGTATAAGGACGCTACTACTATAGGGGGACATTACGTATAAGGAGGCTACTAATACTGGGGGGCATTGCATATAAGGACGCTACTACTGGGGGGGGCATTATGTATAAGGACTCTATTACTTCTGGGGGGCATTATGTATAAGGACGGTGCTACTACTACTGGGAGGGCATTACATGTAAGGATGCTACTACTACTGGGGGGGCATTATGTATAAGGACGGTACTACTACTGGGGGCACATTATGTATAAGGATGCTACTACTACAGGGGTGGCATTACATATAAGGACGCTACTATTACTGTTGGGGGGCATTACATATAACTGCTACTACTACTGGGGGGGCATTACGTATAAGGATGCTACTATTACTGTTGTGGGGCATTACATATAACTGCTACTACTACTGGGGGGGGCATTATGTATAAGGACACTACTACTATTGGGGGGGCATTATGTATTAGGACGCTACTACTACTGGGGGGGCATTATGTATAAGGATGCTACTACTACTGGGGGGGCATTATGTATAAGGATGCTACTACTACTGGGGGGGCATTATGTATAAGGACGCTACTATTACTGTTGGGGAGCATTACATATAACTGCTACTACTACTGGGGGGGCATTATGTATAAGGACACTACTACTATTGGGGGGGCATTACGTATATGGACGCTACTACTACGGGTGGGGCATTACGTATAAGGACGCTACTACTACGGGTGGGGCATTACGTATAAGATGAATAAGATTGTGCTACATTGTGGCGTAATTTTAAATGGGGGTACTATTGTGTGGCCATGCCCCTTAGTTGTGAGACCACACCACTTTTCCCGATGCACAACAAAGGAATATGGGAGGGCGCAAAATTCATAGTTTGCAGGGGGGCACCGAACACCCTAGCACCGGCCCTGGCCACCAGTAGCAAAAGTACACCACGGCCACTGACACTATCTGCAGGGAGGGGAACAGCGCTGATATGGAGGGTACTTGCAGGCAGCGAGTCGCCGCCCGCAGCTCCTCTCCCACCTACACACCATACCTGCCGCCTGACACCCACACCCCAGGGAGAGGGCGCTAGCTCAGGCACCGCTAGATCAGCATCTGCAGCATACAGACAAGGGCTGCCATGCTCAGCGGCAAGCGGTGCGGAGCATGTGCAGCGGGACAGCGCCAGGACGGGACATGCACTAATCAACATTGCTGCTGGCCCGGAGCTCCCTCCGTCTGCAGCCTAAGGACGCGCGCCGCACCTCTCCAGGGAAACACCATGCCTGCCCGCCCACAGGGCTCCGGACGCTTACCTATGCTCCGCGATCACAGCAGCTGACGCTGCCATGCAGGATGGAGGAATGACGCCCGTCAGACGGGGCGGACAGTGTGCGGCGGAACGGGGCCAGGAAGGAATGCTGACCACGACCCATTGCTGCTGGGTCTGAGCTCCCTCCCTCTGCAGTCACCATCTCACAGCAGCAGCCTGGAGGTTAGTGGCCACCACGACCCGCACATCCTTACCTCACACATACCTCACATATACCTCACATATACCTCACATACCTCACACATGAGAGCAAAGGTACACACACTGTGACATCACACCTGTAGCCCACCCCTATATCTGCTAAGTACTCCCCGTCACTATGCCCTGTCACCCTCATCCTGCTCTCTAACTGCCTGTCTGTGTACTGGCCTTCACCCCTCTCACACCATCACCAACCCTCACTAACTACCACAGAGACTATGTGCACTGATATCTGCCCCTCCACCACCTGCAGCGCCCCTGGACCCCTCCCCATCCCCCGCAAACCCCCGCACCTGCCCCTCCACCACCCGTGGCACCCCCACCCACTGCGCCTTCGGACCCCCTACCCCACCCGCAGTGTCTTCCAAACCCCTCCCCCATCCGCCACACCCCGCATCTGGCTCTCCCCCGCCCGCTGCACCTTTGGATCCCCTACCCCACCCACGCAGCAGGCCCTTCCCAATCCGCATCGCCTACACCATTCGCAACAGCACCGCACCCGCCAATCCCCCACCCACGTTACCACCGCATCCACCCCTCCCCCACCCACCGCGCCCCCTGGACACCTCCCCCATCCACTGCACACCCGCACCCACCCCTTCCCCATCTGCAGCGCCTTCGGAACCCCTCCTCCATCCGCAACAGCCCTGCAGCTGCCATCCCCCACCTGCGACACCCCTGCTCCTACCCCACCCACAGCGCCTTCATACCCCCTCCCACATCCGCGGTCCCCACTCCCCAAACCCCTTCCTGTTGCAAGGGACTACGCCCCCTTCACCATCGGACGCCCTATCATTGTGCAATATTCAAACACTAACAAAACTAAGAATGCAGGTAATACTCCATATATTGAACCCCAGAAAGGCGTGCAGGGGTTAAGGGGGCGTAGCCCCTTCCGACGGTGTGAAGAGCGCCCGTAGGGCGCAATGAAGCACCTAGTGTGTGTGTGTGTATATATATATATATATATATATATATATATATATATATACACGTTTAATATGCTATGTGTGTGTATGTGTATGTATATATATATATATATATATAGTTGGTGTAGCTATGTATATGTCTAGATATGTGTGTGTGTGCATGTATATATGTATGTGTGTGTGTATATGTATGTATGTGTATATATATATATATATGTATGTACATATATATATATGTGTGTATATATATATATATATATATATATATGCGTGTGTATATATATATATATATATATATATATATATATATATAATACACACAGACGCACTAGTTTTACGGACCCAGAATATACTGGGTCACCTCAGTCCCCACCCCCGTGCTTGGCTCCACCCAGTTCTGGAACAACCCCCCATGCAAATCCTGCGTTTGCCACTGCCAATAGGAGTGAGGAGGGTGGTGGAATTATTGTGGGTGTAAAATATCCACAGATAATACCAAGGTTATAAACCTATCCATATATTGGTAAACCATGTAATATGTATCCAATGGTTATAGTGCAATTAATGGAAACACATTAAACAAAGCAAATAGTTTAAAATGTAATTTAAGTAACTAACTACAATTATTAACGCCAATTATAAACGTCTTTGAAAATGGACAATAATTCAGCTGGCATAGCAAATCCAAAGAAATCTCAACAAAATACCAGCAGCTATGTAACAAGGGACCTGTATGCTGGCTATTGTTCAGACATTAAGTATAGATATTGCATCTGGGCTCTTGGGAACCAGCTCTGGTGTCTGGAGCAGGGGTTACTCTCCAATTACCCCTCACACATTGTTTTATTTGTATCTAGTGAGTGAATTTATTGATTATAAAAACTGACCTATTTTATAGTTAAAAATAAAAAGTAAATTCAGTTAATATTATGTCCTGTTGATCATTTCATTTTATGGAAAAATTTACAGCAACAAAAGAATTATTCACATAGTGTGTTTGTCTTTGTAGACCTTTTTCTGTAGAATCTGCAAATACATGTCCCTTGCAGTATTGGTTAGATACACTCTCTAGCAGAGGGTATCTAATGACATTTTCATATGCTGAAATTGAAAATCTTTTATTTAAGGAGAATGTGGCAAACCTGTCCCATTACCTCAGTGTTTCTCAGGCTCGATCCTCAAGGCTACACAAAGTACACAATCTGGAACCTGATCCTTCGAGGAGGAAATGGGTCCCCTGTAGCCCTGTGGGCCAGTCCAACCCTGAATGTGGTAATTACCCACAGAAAACAGGGTGAACTGTAATTTGCAGTAACTCCACTGCGGCCTACAATACATACTGCAGTAATAATGATCAGGCAGAGAGTAAAACATGAAATGAACTTGCCTTATATTGCTTTTTATTATGTAACACAAAATGTGGCGGCAGCACAGACACCCATGACCAGTTGTAGTAATTATAACCCTTACAACAATAGTACAATTACACTGTATAATGGTGCAGTGCAAAATGTATACTTATACTGAGTCATAGCACATAGACACCTCCTATCATTGCCTCCTTGTCATTACACTGATAATAAAACAAGTTACTGTGGTATAGAGCAAACCTACGTGTGAATGAGTTATAGTGCATATATATATATATATATATATATCTATCTAATGTATGTGTATGTTTATATGTGTATGTGTGTATGTATGTGTGTGTATATATATATATAATGTGTGTATATGTATATATGTGTGTTTGTGTGTGTATGTATATATATATATATGTATATATATATCAATGAAAAGAATCTGCGGCACTCGGAGTCTTTGCTGGAAAAAACGTGTATTCACATAAACACCACCAACGTTTCGGGGCTCACACGCCCCTTTGTCAAGGTGAACTTCTGTTCACCTTGACAAAGGGGCGTGTGAGCCCCGAAACGTTGGTGGTGTTTATGTGAATACACGTTTTTTCCAGCAAAGACTCCGAGTGCCGCAGATTCTTTTCATTGATAGATACTTCTGGCTACTGGAGGCCCGGAGCAGCATCTTTTGTGGAGAGAGGAGTGCCGGTCCAGCAACCAAGGTATGTGTGTGTATATATATATATATATATATATATATATATATAGTGCCACGCGCTAGCCCAGGGAGATTAGGAAGGTAAATGTGTGGCTTAGGGATTGGTGCAGGAAAGAAGGGTTTGTGTTCCTAGAACACTGGGCGGACTTCAGTCAGGCGCCATCTTTTTTGTCATGATGGATTGCACCTGAATGAGGAGGGGGAAGCGGTGCTGGTGGGGGAAGGATGGTTAGAAGGTTGGAGGAGATTTTAAACTAGGTTCCTGGGGGGAGGGTTTAGCAAGAAATTATGGGTCATTCAGTAAGAATAGCAGGGGTGGCATTAGTGAACAAAACGGGGGAGGAATAGGGGGGAGGAATAGAGCAGATGGCAAGGGTAGTAACATGGGAACTAAAAAGGGTTTTAGAATAACAGTAACCAATGATGATTACGGGTCATCTTTACAGCATAAGAATTACGATGTCCCTACCATAAGGGGAAATACATATCTCAATTGTATGTATGTAAGTGCTAGAAGCCTTACAGGTAAAAAGGAAGAACTAGAAATCCTCACAGCAAGCAGGGAATATGATATTATAGGCATTACTGAAACGTGGTGGGAAGAATGTCATGATTGGACAGTCAATATAGAGGGTTACACGTTGTACAGGAGAGACAGACTAAATAAACGGGGTGGAGGGGTGTGTCTTTACGTAAAGCCATTTCTAAAACCTGTTATATGGGAAGATATTCAAGAAGGGACTGTAAATACTATCGAGATGTTATGGGTAGAAATTGCATGCAGGGGTAAAGGAATAAAGAAGTTGTTATTGGGGTTATGCTACAGGCCGCCTGGTATTAATGTGTCTGACGAGAAATTGTTATGGAATCAAATTGAAAGAGCAGCAGGAGTAGGAGACATAGTAGTGATGGGAAACTTTAACTATCCCGAGATAAACTGGAAAATCAATACATGTGATATTGCTAGGGGAAATATGTTTTTAAACACGCTAAATGATAAATTACTTAGTTCAATTAATCGAGGAACCAACTAGGTACAATGCAATCTTAGATCTGGTACTAACTAACAATGGGGAATGGTATCAAATATTGAAGTAGGAGAGCCCATAGGTAACAGCGACCACAATATGGTCACATTCAATATCAGTTTTCATAAGCAGTCCTATACTGGCTCAACTAGGACTCTAAACTTTAGCAAAGCCAACTTTGACATGATGAAGGAAGCGTTAAGGGACATTGAATGGGAAATTCTGTTTCAAGGAAAAAATACTACAGCGAAATGGGATGTGTTAAAATCACTGCTAATTAATAATACTTGTAAATTTATTCCCACCAGCAGCAAAAAAAGGAAAAAAAAACCCTGAACCAATGTGGTTTAACAAAAATATAAAGGAATTAATGGACAAAAAAAGACGAGCATTTAAAAAATACAAATCTGACGGGGATGCGGAGTCATTTCAGCACTATAAGGACTGTAACAAAATATGCAAAAAAGGAATAAGAGCGGCTAAAGTAGAAACTGAAAAACTAGTAGCAAAGGAAAGCAAAGCGAATCCCCAAAAATGTTTTAAGTACATCAACAGCAAGAAACTAAAGAAGGAGAGTATAGGCTCTTTAAAGAACAAGAGGGGAGTCTTAATCAAAAATGATAATGACATAGCAAACAAACGAAAAAGTTTTTTTTCAACGGTATTTACCAGAGAGGACCAAATGCTGGGTCTAACACAAAATCTCAACAAAGATAATGTCTCACTGCTAAATGCTTATTTATGTGAGAAGGTAGTCTGTGACCGATTAAAAAAGTTAAAGATTTATAAGTCACCTGGTCCCGAAGGAATTCACCTGAGGGTTCTTATGGAGCTGCGCGCTGAACTAGCAAGACCTCTATGTTTGATCTTCATGGATTCAGTTAAATCGGGTATGGTTCCCAAAGACTGGCGTATAGCGGAGGTAGTGCCAATATTCAAAAAGGGGATCAAAGCTGAACCAGGTAATTATAGACCAATTAGTCTTACATCTATAGTGGGGAAGGTATTCTAAGGGACAGTATTCAAAAGTTCCTTGAAGCAAATAAGGTCATTATAAGGAACCAACATGGATTTGTGAAGGACAGATCATGTCAGACCAACTTACTTGGCTTTTATGAAACAGTAAGTGTGAACCTTGATCAGGGTAAGGAGGTGGATGTAATCTTTTTAGACTTTGCCAAATCTTTCGACACTGTACCACACATGTCTTATCTATAAGCTACAAGAAATAGAGCTAGGGGGCACAATATGCACTTGGGTCAGTAATTGGTTAGATAATAGGGAGCAGCTCGTTGTGGTCAATGGATCATTTTCAAATTGGACTAAAGTACTAAGTGGTGTGCCACAAGGGTCTCTACTTGGACCTCTTTTGTTCAACATTTTCATCAACGACCTAACAGTAGGTCTAGAGCGCATGGTGTCAAATTTCGCAGACGATACCAAATTGTGTAAGGTTATAAATACGGAGGGGGATGGTGAGTCTCTTCAGAACAACTTAACTAAACTGGAAGCATGGGCAGCAAAATGGAGAATGAGATTCAACACAGACAAGTGTAAGGTAATGCAAGACCAAAAGTAACACCTACACACTAAATGGGGTAATATTAGGGGATTCTGTACTGGAAAAAAAGACTTAGGGGTTCACATAGATAATAAATGAAGCAGCAGTACCCAAAAGAATGCAGCAAAGAAGTCTAATAAGATATTAGCATGCATAAAACGGGGAATTGATGCAAGGGACGAGAGTATTATACTCCCATTATATAAATCACTAGTGAGGCCACATCTTGAATTCTGTGTGCAATTTTGGGCACCATATTACAAAAAGGATATCCTTGAGCTAGAAAAGGTTCAGGTGCGGGCGACCAAACTAATCAAGGGCATGGAGACACTGGAATACGAGGAAAGGCTTGCAAGGCTAGGCATGTTTACGTTGGAAAAGAGGAGACTAAGAGGGGACATGATCAACAGCTACAAATATATAAGGGGTCAATACACAGAGCTTGGGAGGGACCTGTTTTCTATAATATCAGCACAGAGGACATGTGGTCACTCGCTTAGGTTAGAGGAGAGGAGTTTCCGCACATTGAGGCGAAAAGGTTTTTTCACAGTAAGGACAATACGTGTTTGGAATTCTCTGCCTGAGAGCGTAGTTATGGCGGACTCAGTTAACACCTTTAAGAATGGGTTAGATAAATTCCTATTGGATAAAGATATTCAGGGTTATGGTGCGTAGGCACGCATTATAGTTAATATAACTAGTCCTAACATAAAAATAACTAGTCCTATAATAAGACTGCATAGGAGACCACCAATAGGTTGAACTCGGTGGACAATTGTCTTTTTCTCTTACGTCCTAGAGGATGCTGGGGACTCCGTAAGGACCATGGGGATAGACGGGCTCAGCAGGAGACATGGGCACTTTAAGAAAGAACTTAAGGTATGGGTGTGCACTGGCTCCTCCCTCTATGCCCCTCCTCCAGACCTCAGTTTACTACTGTGCCCAGAGGAGACTGGGTGCATTACAGGGAGCTCTCCTGAGTTTCCTGAAAGAAAGTATATTTGTTAGGTTTTTTATTTTCAGGGAGCACTGCTGGCAACAGACTCCCTGCATCGAGGGACTGAGGGGAGAGAAACAGACCTGCTTTAATGTTAGGCTCTGTTTCTTAGGCTACTGGACACCATTAGCTCCAGAGGGATCGGTACGCAGGTCTCACCCTCGCCGTCCGTCCCAGAGCCGCGCCGCCGCCCTCCTCGCAGAGCCGGAAGATAGAAGCCGGGTGAGTATGAGAAGAAAGAAGACTTCAGAGGCGGCAGAAGACTTCAGATCTTCACTGAGGTAACGCACAGCAGTAAAGCTGTGCGCCATTGCTCCCACACAGCACACACAAACGGCAGTCACTGTAAGGGTGCAGGGCGCAGGGGGGACGCCCTGGGCAGCAATATAAACCTCAGTTCTGGCAATAAACATATATACACAGGCTGGGCACTGTGTATATATAAAGAGCCCCCGCCAGTTTTTTATATATTTTAGCGGGACAGAAGCCCGCCGCTGACTGGGCGGGGCTTCTTCCTCAGCACTCACCAGCAGGGCCGGCGCTTCCACTAGGCAGCTTTAGGCAGCTGCCTATGAGCGCAGGGAACTCGGGGGCGGCACACTGAGGCTGCCAGGAGCCCTTGTCATTTTGGTGGTTAGCCCCCCTCCCTGTAGCCCCCATGCAATACAGCAGCAGGACACCCGGCGGCATGGACACACTACTAGTAGCAGCGCTGCGGGTAGTCCTGCAACGCTGCTAAATCGAGTGACAGGCAGCTGATGCTTTTTGGCCATTCCAAGCCACTATACCCTACCCAGTGTCCCGGGATCCACCACTGATTTTCTTTAAGTCGCCACCTCTCTGCAGAAGCTATGCAGTGGGAGCAGAGAGGTGGTTTCCCCCTCGGCCGGTCCCGTCACCGTGTCCCTTTTCTGCCGGCCGGAGCCGCCTCCATAGACTGCTGCTTTGTGCTGTGTTTTTTTTTTATAAAGGGGGCGTGGCCACATAATCCGTGATTAGTCCACGCCCCCCCCGACTTTGGCAATTCTCCCTGCGGTCTGTCTGTGGCTCTGCCTGCTCTTTGGGAGACTGGCTCCTGTGATCAGAGCTGGAGGTAACTACTGTGGTAGTGGGTGTGTGCCTCCAATATGAGTGTGTCCCAGAGTGTCAGTGTGTGTCTCAGTATGAGTGTGTGTGTGTCTGTTTGTGTGTCTCAGTATCAGTGTGTTTCTCAGTATGAGTGTCAGTGTGTTTGTGTGTGTCTCAGTATCAGTGTGTGTGTCTCAGTATCAGTGTGTGTGTGCCTCTGCCTCAGTGTAAGTGTCAGTGTGTGTTTCTCAGTATGTGTGTGTGTGCCTCTGTCTCAGTATGAGTGTCAGTGTGTGTGTCTCTGCCTCAGTTTGCGTGTCAGTGTTTGTGTGTCTCAGTATCAGTGTGTGTGTGTCTCAGTATGAGTGTGTGTGTCTGCCTCAGTATTTGTGTCAGTGTGTGTGTGCCTCAGTGTGTGTGTGTATCTGCCTCAGTATGAGTGTCAGTGTGTGTGTGCATCTGCCTCAGTATGAGTGTCAGCGTGTGTGTCTCAGTATGAGTGTGTGTGTGCCTCTGCCTCAGTATGTGTGCCTCAGTATGAGTGTGTGTGTGTGCCTCTGCTTCAGTATGTGTGTGTGTGCCTCAGTATGAGTGTGTGCCTCTGCCTCAGTATGAGTGTGTGTGTGTGTGTGTATGCCTTTGCCTCAGTATGAGTGTCATTGCGAGTGTATGTGTGCATCTGCCTCAATGTGTTTTTTTTACCCTGTGGAGGCCAAAGTGTTGTTTTTTTTCTTTCCTGAAAGGGGCAAATGTGTTTGTTTTAATTTATTCCTGTGGTGGCCAATGTCTTCTTTTTTTGGGCGGGGGGGGGGGGGGCTGGAATGGGGATTGAAGTTTTGCCTAGGGTGCCAAGAAACCTTGCACCGGCCCTGCTCACCAGCGCCATTTTCTCCACAGCACAGCGATGAGAGGAAGCTCCCCGGACTCTCCCCTGCTTATCCACGGTGAAAGAGGATTTTAAAGAAGGGGGGGTGGCACATAATTTGGCGCAAATATACAGATTACAGCGCTACTGGGTAAACATATTGTGTGTGTTTTTTCCTGGGTCATTAGCGCTGGGTGTGTGCTGGCATACTCTCTCTCTGTCTCTCCAAAGGGCCTTGTGGGGGAACTGTCTTCAGATAAGAGGATTCCCTGAGTGTGTGGTGTGTCGGTACGCGTGTGTTGACATGTCTGAGGTAGAAGGCTTTCCTAGGGAGGAGGTGGAGCAAATGTGTGTGGTGTCTCCGTTGACAACGCCGACACCTGACTGGATGGATATGTGAAATGTTTTAAGTGCTAATGTGAAGTTATTGCACAAAAGATTAGACAAAGTTGAAGCTAGGGTACAGCCAGGGAGTCAACCCATGTCTGTCCCTATGTCACAGGGACCTTCGGGGTCTCAAAAGCGCCCACTATCCCAAATAGTAGACACTGATACCGACACGGATTCTGACTCCAGTGTCGACTACGATGATGCAAAGTTACAGCCAAACTTGGCTAAAACTATTCGATATGATTATTGCAATAAAAGATGTTTTGCATATCACAGAGGAACCCCCTGTCCCTGACACGAGGGTACACAAGTATAAGGGAAAGAAGCCTGAGGTAACCTTTCCCCCCTCTCATGAGCTGAACGAGTTGTGTGAAAAAGCGTGGGAATCTCCAGACAAGAAACTGCAGATTCCCAAAAGGATTCTTATGGCGTATCCTTTCCCGGCAAAGGACAGGATACGGTGGGAATCCTCCCCTAGGGTGGACAAGGCGTTGACACGATTATCCAAAAAGGTAGCGCTACCACCAAGATACGGCTACCCTCAGGGATCCTGCTGATCGCAAGCAGGAGGTTACTTTGAAGTCCATTTACACACATTCTGGTACATTACTCAGACCGGTGATTGCGTCGGCTTGGGTTTGTAGCGCTGTAGCAGCGTGGGCAGATACCTTATGAGCGGAGATTGAGACCCTGGATAAGGATACCATTTTATTGACCCTAGGACATATAAAAGATGCTGTCTTATATATGAGAGATGCTCAGAGACATTGGTCTACTGGGTTCTAGAGTCAACGCTATGTCGATTTCTGCTAGACGAGTCCTATGGACCCGGCAATGGACAGGTGATGCCGACTCAAAGAGGCATATGGAGGTTTTACCTTACAAGGGTGAGGAATTGTTTGGGGAAGGTCTCTCGGACCTGGTCTCCACAGCTACAGCTGGTAAATCAAATTTTTTGCCTTATATTCCCTCACAGCCTAAGAAAGCACCACATTATCAAATGCAGTCCTTTCGGTCACAGAGAAACAAGAGAGTACGAGGTGCGTCCTTTCTTGCCAGAGGTAAGGGCAGAGGGAAAAAGCTGCACAACACAGCTAGTTCCCAGGAACAGAAGTCCTCCCCGGCCTCTACAAAATCCACCGCATGACGCTGGGGCTCCGCTAAGGGAGTCCGCCCCAGTGGGGGCACGTCTTCGAATTTTCAGCCACATCTGGGTTCACTCACAGGTGGATCCCTGGGCAATAGATATTGTTTCTCAGGGTTACAAGCTGTAATTCGAAGAGGTGCCTCCACGCCGGTTTTTCAAATCGGCCCTCCCGGCTTCTCCCCCAGAAAGGGAGATAGTGTTAAATGCAATTCACAAATTGTATCTTCAACAGGTGGTGGTCAAGGTTCCCCTACTTCAACAAGGGAGGGGATATTAGTCAACCCTGTTTGTAGTCCCGAAACCAGACGGTTCGGTCAGACCCATTTTAAATTTAAAATCCCTGAACCTATACTTGAAAAGGTTCAAGTTCAAGATGGAATCGCTCAGAGCGGTCATCGCCAGCCTGGAAGGGGGGGATTTTATGGTATCTCTGGACATAAAGGATGTTTACCTTCATGTTCCCATATATCCACCTCATCAGGCGTACCTGAGATTTGCGGTACAGGATTGTCATTACCAATTTCAGACGTTGCCGTTTGGGCTTTCCATGGCCCCGAGGATTTTCACCAAGGTAATGGCGGAAATGATGGTGCTCCTGCGCAAGCAGGGTGTCACAATTATCCCATACTTGGACGATCTCATAAAAGCGAGATCAAGAGAGCACTTACTGAACAGCGTGTCACTTTCACTGAAGGTGTTACAGCAACACGGCTGGATTCTCAATATTCCGAAGTCGCAGTTGGTTCCTACGACTCGTCTGACCTTCTTGGGCATGATTCTGGATACGGACCAGAAAGGGGTTTATCTTCCGATAGAAAAGGCTCAGGAACTCATGACTCTGGTCAGGAACCTATTGAAGCCAAAATAGGTGTCAGTGCATCACTGCACTCGAGTCCTGGGAAAGATGGTGGCATCTTACGAGGCCATTCCCTTCGGCAGGTTCCATGCGAGGACCTTCCAATGGGACCTATTGGACAAGTGGTCCGGGTCACATCTACAAATTCATCAGTTGATCACCCTGTCCCCCAGGGCCAGGGTATCTCTCCTGTGGTGGCTGCAGAGTGCTCACCTTCTAGAGGGCTGCAGGTTCGGCATTCAAGACTGGGTTCTGGTGACCACGGACGTGAGCCTCCGAGGTTGGGGAGCAGTCACACAGGGAAGAAACTTCCAAGGTCTTTGGTCAAGTCAAGAGACTTGTCTTCACATCAACGTCCTGGAGCTGAGGGCCATATACAACGCCCTTCGTCAAGCGGAGACCTTGCTTCGCGACCTACCAGTTCTGATCCAGTCAGATAACATCACCGCAGTGGCTCATGTAAACCGCCAAGGCGGCACAAGGAGCAGAGTGGCAATGGCGGAAGCCACCAGGATTCTTCGTTGGGCGGAAAATCATGTAAGCACACTGTCAGCAGTGTTCATTCCGGGAGTGGACAACTGGGAAGCAGACTTCCTCAGCAGGCACGACCTGCATCCAGGAGAGTGGGGACTTCATCAGGAAGTCTTCGCACAGATTGCAAGTCAGTGGGGACTTCCCCAGATAGACATGATGGCGTCCCGCCTCAACAAAAAGCTGCAGAGGTATTGCGCCAGGTCAAGAGACCCTCAGGCGGTAGCTGTGGACGCCCTAGTGACACCGTGGGTGTTCCAGTCGGTCTATGTGTTTCCTCCTCTTCCTCTCATCCCCAGGGTGTTGAGCATAATAAGAAAAAGAGGAGTGGAGACAATTCTCATAGTCCCAGATTGGCCACGAAGGGCCTGGTATCCGGATCTACAGGAAATGCTCACAGAAGATCCGTGGCCCCTTCCTCTCAGGGAGGACCTGTTGCAACAGGGGCCCTGTCTGTTCCAAGACTTACCGCGGCTGCGTTTGACGGCATGGTGGTTGAACGCCGGATCCTAGCGGAAAAGGGCATTCCGGATGAGGTCATTCCTACTCTGATAAAGGCTAGGAAGGACGTGACAGCTAAACATTATCACCGTATATGGCGAAAGTATGTTTCTTGGTGTGAGGCCAGGAATGCTCCTACGGAAGAATTCCATCTGGGCCGTTTCCTTCACTTCCTACAAACTGGAGTGAATTTGGGCCTAAAATTAGGCTCCATTAAGGTTCAGATTTCGGCCTTATCCATTTTCTTTCAGAAAGAATTAGCTTCTCTCCCAGAAGTACAGACTTTTGTGAAGGGTGTGCTGCATATTCAGCCTCCTTTTGTACCTCCGGTGGCGCCTTGGGACCTTAATGTGGTGTTGAGTTTCCTTAAGTTGCACTGGTTTGAACCACTTAAAACGGTGGAGTTAAAATATCTCACTTGGAAGGTGGTCATGTTGTTAGCCTTGGCTTCGGCTAGGCGAGTGTCATAATTGGCGGCTTTGTCTCATAAAAGCCCCTATCTGGTTTTCCATATGGATAGAGCGGAATTGCGGACCCGTCCTCAATTTTTGCCTAAGGTGGTGTCATCTTTCATATGAACCAACCTTTTGTGGTGCCTGTGGCTACGCGAGACTTGGAGGATTCCGAGTCCCTTGATGTTGTCAGGGCTTTGAAAATTTACGTGGCCAGAACGGCTAGAGTCAGAAAAACAGAAGCACGGTTTGTCCTGTATGCAGCCAACAGGGTTGGCGCTCCTGCTTCAAAGCAGACTATTGCTCGCTGGATCTGTAACACGATTCAGCAGGCTCATTCTACGGCTGGATTGCCGTTACCAAAATCGGTCAAGGCCCATTCCACAAGGAAGGTGGGCTCTTCTTGGGCGGCTGCCCGAGGGGTCTCGGCACTACAGCTGTGCCGAGCTGCTACTTGGTCGGGTTCAAACACCTTTGCAAAATTCTTTAAGTTTGATACCCTGGCTGAAGAGGACCTCCTGTTTGCTCAATCGGTCCGGCAGAGTCATCCGCACTCTCCCGCCCGTTTGGGAGCTTTGGTATAATCCCCATGGTCCTTACGGAGTCCCCAGCATCCTCTAGGACGTAAGAAAAAATAAGATTTTAAACCTACCGGTAAATCTTTTTCTCGTAGTCCGTAGAGAATGCTGGGCGCCCGTCCCAAGTGCGGACTACTTCTGCAAGACTTGTATATAGTTTTGCTTACTAAAGGGTTATTTTATAGTTTCATCGGTCTCAGACTGATGCTATGTTGTTTTCATACTGTTAACTGGTTAGGATATCACAAGTTATACGGTGTGAATGGTGTGGGCTGGTATGAATCTTGCCCTTGGATTAACAAAAATCCTTTCCTCGTACTGTCCGTCTCCTCTGGGCACAGTTTCTTTAACTGAGGTCTGGAGGAGGGGCATAGAGGGAGGAGCCAGTGCACACCCATACCTAAAGTTCTTTCTTAAAGTGCCCATGTCTCCTGCGGAGCCCGTCTATCCCCATGGTCCTTACGGAGTCCCCAGCATCCTCTACGGACTACGAGAAAAAGATTTACCGGTAGGTTTAAAATCTTATTTTTTCAACCTTAGTTACTATGTGTGTGTGTATTGGGTTAAGACCCAGTTAACGCGCTGTAGGGATAAGCTACAACTTTGGGATTACCCCCTGTTAGGTGGGGTACAGTATAGAAATAGAAAAAAGACAGTTTCCCAAAGGAGCTTGTAGTAATACTTTGGTATGTATCAATATAAATAGTGTCCTTAATTTTTTATATATAAAAAAAGGATTTTATTTCCTTTAAAAGTACAATACATAAAAATTGTTCAATTACATTCAGTAACACTTTATACATGAGATGATTAAAATTCCATTCTTAGTCATATAGTGGTGACTCTTGAAGAACGCAATAGTTGTCTCAGAAACCCAACGCGTTTCGTCCTTCATCAGGGGCTTTGCAATCTAAGCATTTAAAGAACATTTTGTGAACTTCCGACTTTCAAATGGAGTCACTATATCACCTCATAGATACAAGTATACATACCAAGAGACTTCAAAAACAGATAATCAGCATATATATATATCACACTGTACTGTTTTTGTTTGTTTTTATGTTTTCTCTGCTTGAAACAGCGTACACAAGGCGTGACTCACAGGCCAATTGTGAGATGTTACTGTGCACTGTATTAGATGTCGTTAATTATTATGAGCACATAGCGTGGTGAAATAAAGTTGTAGTGATGTGAGTGTTTTTCCACACTGGAAAGAATCTTCAGGAGAAATATTCATGAGAATATCAGAAACCAACGTGATTATATTCTGTACTTACTATATTGTCAAATGTCAGGCTGTTGGCGGTGCACCAAGGGTTTCAGTAGTAATGGTGAAATAAAGCTTCAGACTACAATAATGTTTTTACATTTTTTTAATGTTAGTATCATGATTACACGGTATAAATAATAAAGGTGATGATGTAACAGTAACAGCAAGGTATTTATTCACTCTCCCTGACTGCAGTCAGCCTAGCCCATTCCTAATGGTAACATGAAGTCTCTCATTTTCTGAGTTGGTTCTCTGGAGATAGTAATAGTAAGTACATTTCAATCAATTGGGACAATTTGGAGTTTTGCAGATGATTGTGCAAATAAATCTGCAATGTATGAGGTTCACCGATCGCAGATTCCAACCAAAAAGTGATTAGAATTGTTAAATTAGGTTGTCCATCATGTTGGATTCCCAGATCAATTGGGTCTGTAGATTGCTAGTGTATGGTAACAATCGGCAGATTTGCATACAATTACTGATGAGCCTTTCAAGATTGGCAGATCTGTATTAGCTGAAAGTCATCTGCAACTCTCTGAAATATATCTGTAATGTACGGATGCAGACTGGTGGATTGGGGAATCTTTCAATCTGGGAACAAAATATCAGAATCTGGGATTGCTGTTGTATGGGCGCCTTCAGCTACGGACCACAATAATGGCAGCTAAATAAATATGGTAATGTTGAATTACCGCTATATATTTGAGATCTACATTTAATGAAAGCACTGTCACACTCAGCAACCTGATTTAACGATCCCAAACGATTTTTGGTCTGAATCTGCGATCTGTGAGTCCCATACATTGCAGATTTATTTGCACAATCGTCTGCAAATTTCCTCAATCGATTGCTGATGTATGGGGGTCGTTAGTCGGTGACTGAGACACTTGCAGATGAAAGTGACAGCATAACACTTCCCCTTCTGTAGCACATACTGAAATGTCAATTGTCCCTAGGGAAGGACAAGCGAATTAATGAATACCAGCATTCTAACTGGGTCTGTTTTTCCAGATTCAGTAGCTCACTATGGCCCTCATTCCGAGTTATTCGCTCGCTAGCTGCTTTTAGCAGCATTGCACACGCTAAGCCGCCGCCTACTGGGAGTGAATCTTAGCTTAGCAGAATTGCGAACGAAAGATTCTCAAAATTGCGAATAGAAATTTCTTAGCAGTTTCCGAGTAGCTCGACACTTACTCTGCCACTGCGATTAGTTCAGTCAGTTTCGTTTCTGGTTTGACGTCACAAACACACCCAGCGTTCGCCCAGACACTCCCCCGTTTCTCCAGCCACTCCCGCGTTTTTCCCAGAAACGGCAGCGTTTTTTCACACACACCCATAAAACGGTCAGTTTCCGCCCAGAAACACCCACTTCCTGTCAATCACACTCCGATCACCAGAACGAAGAAAATTCCTCGTAATGCCGTGAGTAAAATACCTAACTGTTGAGTAAAATAACTAAGCGCATGCGCTCTGCGAACATTGTGCATGCGCAGTAAGTGACTAATCGCAAAATAGAGAAAATCGGCAACGAGCGAACAACTCGGAATGAGGGCCCATGAGCGGGACTGTAGCAATGGATCTATTCCATGATAAAGGAAAATAAAATATCTAGTGGATTCCTGAGATAGCGAGAAATCATATCTGGCCACAAGGGCAGTGCTGAAGTCCCAATTTAATATAATTATAGCCTTTGGCAAACTTGCGAAAGTGGTTTGGTGAATTCCTTAGGAAGGGCACTCTGCCCCACATTAGGAGCACGTACCGAATCAAGGCTGATGGTACTGTCTCTAAGGGGTGGATTCACTAAGCATTGGAGAGAGATAAAGTGCCAGCCAATCAGCTCCTAACTGCTATGTTAAAGGCTGTGTTTAGAAAAATGACAGGAGCTGGTTGGTACGTTATCTCTCTCCAATACTTAGTAAATAGACCCCTAAATTGCACATCAGGATTGTGAAGCCCCATGAGGTTATGGAAGGAGATAATCGTCCTAGCGTTTAGTGGTATGATGATTCCCTAGTGGTTTTTAATCTGGGTAATACTTGTATTCCTGGGGGAAATTACGCTGGCTATCTGAGGTTGGGAACAATAAAAGTAAGGGGCAGATTTATCAAAGCTTGGAGAGGGCTAAAGTTCCAACCAATCAGCTCCTGTCATTTTGTCAAACACAGCCTATAAAATGAGAGACACTGATTGGCTGGTACTTTATCTATCCCCAGCTTCTCTCTCTTGAAGCTTTGATAAATCTGCTCCTGAGTTTAGTTTCTTACAGGGGCATAACGTCTGTATTTGGCTGCCTAAATTACTGTGTCCAGTGGTGCGTTTTTGGATGTATTAAGGCTGTTTACATTTAGTAATAACATTTAGCACATGAGTAGGGAGCTGAGATGAAGGAGGATGTTATTACAGGAGTGTAAAATAAATACCTAACGCATTCAAATCATGCTCCGGGGGCAAAGTATGTAGGGTGATGTATCAAACCTTCTTGTAGAGAAGTTGCCCATAGCGACTAAACAGATTCTACCTATCATTTTATAGCATGTACGTGATAGACGATAGCTTGCAGATGATTGGTTGCTATAGGCAACTTCTGTTGTAGTTTTTGGAAGCCCCCTGTGTAATAGATCAGTATCATCAGGTGGATGTCACTACATTACATGTAGAGTAGAAGTGAGTGATCACAATCTTCTGTGGCGGGGGTAAGCCTGGCTCTATAGAGGTCTGTATCTGAAAAGCAAAGGAAAATACAATGAAGCTGGCAGACCTGTAAATAGGAAACAACAGATATAATAATGTTAGGCTGGGTACACAATGGATAATGTTGACCCAGCCGATATGCCAGCGAAGTGACATATCGTTTCTTCCGTCATTACACATGCTGGTATTGCTAGTGTTATTGCCAGGTTTGGTGTGTCACTAGCAGCCGCGGGCACCTGTGGATTGGCCGTATACACTGAGCGATCTGGATATTGTTCTGATTCAGCTGGAACCGACATACCGGGCCGAAATCGCTCAAGTGTGTACCCAGCTTTAATAATATAACACTGAATCCTCTAATTGACTCGAGGGCCCTTTCCTGAGGAAATGTCACACTTTGCATTAGCTGGATCAGGACTCTTTATACTTTAGAACACAGGTTCTCAAACTCGGTCCTCAGGACCCCACACGGTGCATGTTTTGCAGGTCTCCTCACAGAATCACAAGTGACATAATTAACTCCACCTGTGGACCTTTTAAAATGTGTCAGTGATTAATTAATACACCTGCGCACCTGTTGGGCTACCTTCAAAACATGCACTGTGTGGGGTCCTGAGGACCGAGTTTGAGAACCACTGCTTTAGAAATAATAACAGACCATTATTCACCAGGTGGCTAGCCCTCTGCTTTCCTCTCTGTGTATAACCTTCTGTCAAAGAAATCTTCCTGATGTTATCACATGTCTGTCGCAGCAGTGGGAGTACTTTTCTCAGGGCACGCTCCAGTTTTCACTGCGCGTGGTGGAAATGGGACAGACATTCCTGATTTAAATAATGATCCCATTTATATCAAATTCCATGGGTTTTAAGAGACTTTGGAGTTTATGAAATAGTCTGCGAGATGCAGGCAGTGTAGGAGTTTGTGCAAGAAAGCGTCAATCATTTACAAGGCAAAACCAGGTTAGAGCCAATAACTGCATATCCCTGACTGGTACTACACCAGAATCCAGATTTCGATCATGCTGATCCCCAAGTACTAATGTAGTGAGATCAGAGCTTAGTATAATACTCACAATTAATATTCTATCACTCTGCCCTAGCACTCAGCTAGTTGGTCTCTCCCTGCTTCTAGCAATCAATAATAGTTAAAGTGTAACCTTAGGGATCTAATAGCTTCTTCAAAGACTAGGTTCTAGAAAATAGACTAAAAAAAGGATCACTTTATTTACAAAGGAAGTAAAGTGCCTAGTTACAGAAATAATTGAAATAAAAAAGGGTAACAGATTACATAGGCAAACGTGTGTTGCAGTTTCAAAAGAAAAAAGAAAAACCTACACAGAATTACACTCCGCTTATTTTGTGCCGGGTGAAATGCAGGTCCTGGCTTCAATTTAAAATTGAACCCTCAAGTTGGACAGCAAAATGCTATCATACCTTTTATCAACTTATCCATCCACACAGTGGTGTCATGACCCAGCACCTGATGACTGGTTGGATGCTTAATAACCCAGGTCCATATTAGGACCACCCACGTAACTTTACACCTTTGTACAAATAACTGTACATAGCTTCCCTTGTGTAGTAGCCACATGAAATATGGTATGTTCACATTTACTTTCATTGTTTAAGCTATAAAATGATTGTAAACGAGACTGCTCTGGAGTGTGTGATTGCTTAGATACTTCATCTCAAACCATGCATCCTAGGAACTCTCAAATCACACCCGACAAGCGTACAGACTTCCATTATATTTGTATGACTTTTGAAACCCCTAGGTGTGGTAGAAATATAATTTTTTTTTTTTAGCAAAAACGGAATATGGTCATGCCCTTGATCCCTGCTTATGTTCAGTCACATAATTTTGTCCAGACAGCTGTTTGAATATCACTGCTGTTTGTGGTGCCAGCTAAGCATCTTCAAGTACTCTATATGCAGGCGTAGACAAAGGCCTTATGTTTACCAATCTCCTCTTCAGGTAATTGCTTTTCCTGGTCACATGATACCATAATTGAATGTACATACTAAAGAAGCTACACAAGCCCCCCTCTCAGGCAGTAGCGGATCTTGCCACGGGGAAGCAGGACTTTTGGCCGGGGCGCCGCCTTCCGGAGGGCGCCGGCACCATCCGGAGGGCACCGCACCATGGCAAGATCCGCTACTGTGCCCCCCGCTGCCGCTGTGTCCCCCGCTGTGAAGGGAACTAGACGCTACCCGTCTAGTTTCCCTTCGTGGAGAGGACCTTTGCTGTGCGGTGCGCAATGACGTCATCGCGCACCGCACAGTATTGTGGGACTGGCACAGACGCTAGGGGTCATAATTGACCTCTAGTGTCTATGCTGTGCTATGGGAGAAATGTCATGACGTCTCTCCCAAAGATCCGAGGAGAGGAGCAGCGCCGGCGGAGGTCTGCAGCGGTCGGGAATCAGGAGCGGGGATAGTAAGTATTCATTTATTTTTATTTTTTTTATTTCAGTGGCACTACTCTACAGGGGGCACAAATAGGGGCGTAACTGGCCATGCCCCGTAAGAAGCTACGCCCTTATTTTTTGTCCGGGGCGCCACAAAGGCTAGAACCGGCCCTGCTCTAAGGCTTCCTCAGTGAGATTAAACATTCTATTGATCTGTGTGGGCAGAAGTATAACAGCTTCAAAAGAACATAACTTGCAATATGCCCTGATAAACCGATCATCTCTACATATGCCAAATGCAAACCTATGTGAACACAGTAGGACATTCCTGGTTTAGTGGGTGTCTAAAGACTTTCCCAAGCAAAAGTACTTTATTTTTTATGGTCAGGAGGTGCCAGACAATGGGAGTTGTCATAATTTAAATTGGATACTTTTTTGTTTATACCGTCCAGGCATATTTATATGCAGACAAATATCTATATAATAATCGATAGTGTTCTATCCAATCTCTGCCATGCAACCGCCCCCCTCAACAGCTCCAACTGCAACGATAGAGATGGGATAGAACAGGAGAGGGGAAAACCCTGCAGCACCGGTCCCTCACAAAAATGAATGTAGCGGGGCAAGGAAGGGGGCAGGGTGACCTGGTGTATTCCTTTCCCATATTACTAGGCCATGCAATAACAATATTGAAATGTATAATAATAAACTGTAATGAAAATGGTCTTGGTGGTCACAGATTTCCTGCTTTTAACTCTGACATATAAAGAAACGAAACAATGACTTATTCTGTGTGACCGTTCTGCGTCTCACCATTTGGAGAACAGTCGTCCTGCTTCCTCTACAGCTCACACATCTTGTGGTTAGGTTGTTTTTCTGCTTGTGGTGTCAGGTCATGCTGGGTGTTGTGTTGTCCTATGTCTGTAGAAAAACGTACTAGAATTACAATTATAATGGTCTTTTCAGTATTCATGGAATTTTCTGAGATGTAGTCAGCTATGTCTGCATAGAGCAGGGGTGGGAAAAGTATGGACCGCAGGCCAGATGTGGCTTGTCAGGCATTTTTCTATTGCACCTCTGCAGCCTGTATGTGACCCACCGAGCAGGAACAGGCTAGGACGGGCACAGGGTGGCAGTTGCTCCCGAAAATCGGGTGGCACTTCCGTAACCCTGGAAGAGTGGGCAAATCTCCTGACCAGCTGCCACCTGCCACCACCCCAACACAGCCACATGAACACCTCCTGCAGCAGGGGGCCGATGACATTAATGGCGTCATTGTGGCCCCACCCTGCTTCACAATGCCTGTAATCTCGCCATTGTGTAGCAGGGGCGGGTCCATGATGACCCTATTTTGCAGACATGCCCCCGCTCCGCCCCTAACCAGCATCACACCCTCTGCCACATCCCCAGTATGCTGCGCCACGCCCCAAGTATGCTGCACCATGACCCTCCCACGGTAAGCCAGAATATGCAGTGTAGATGTATACTGTATATCAGCGTTTTTCAACCGCTGTGCCGCAGCACACTAGTGTGCCACAAGTGGTGGTCAGGTGTGCCGCAGCCCGCCGACAGTGCTCCGCCGCCTGCCTGAGATGCCAGGTTCCACCTGCTGTTGGACTCGGCAGCGCTGTCAACTCTTGCCCGGCCCGTGACCTATGGTGACATGCTGTGACACATATGTCACGCTCGCCACGTTGCATTCCCGCCTGCGCTCAGTGCTGGTGTGTGCTGCCCAGCACTGCTCATACTGCTCGTGAATATACAGGATTTCAGGTTGACATTACTGTGGGGGCTTAGAGTACTACTACAGGGGGGCCGTGCAGTGTGTGTACTATTATAGGGAAAAGGGGGGCAGTGTGTGTGCCATTACTGTGGGGTTGTAAGTACTATTATGGGGGGGTGGGGGGCAGTGTGTGTGCAATTACTGTGGGGGGGCAGTGTGGTATTACTGTGGAGGGCAGTATGTTTGATTTATGACTGGGGGCCAATGTGTTTAATTACTATGGAGGCCAATGTGTGTGTTTTTTTTTCTACGGGGGGGGGGGGGAGGTGAATGATAGCGTGCCTTCGCAATTTTAAAGTCTAGTTTGGTGTGCCGCGAGTCGAAAAAGGTTGAAAATCCCTGCTGTATATGGATTGCATCTTTGGAATCCACTTGTTACACAGGAAGTGTTTGCTATAGAAGTTCCTCTGCAGTCATTGTTTAGCATGACTGCTGTTAGTAAAGTCACACTTCTGCAATTCTCCAGAGTCCTGTGAGTGTATATGCACATGGCATCTGTTCACAGTGCAAAGCAGCCCATCATCTCACAGAGTGCTGGACATCCCACCACCATGACGCAAACGGGAGTGCCGCAAGGCTCCAGCCCTTTCACCCAAGGTTCCACCCCTTTTTGGGCATGCGCTCAGTGCCCCGAATCTCCTACCTCCAAAGTTGGGAGGTATGTATGTAGCAAAATCACCTGTAGGGCATTATAGTGCACAGCAATAACTCTCAACAAGGGAGCGAAGCGTCACATGCTCACTATGGATGGATCTGCAGGGCTCAATACTGGCTAGATTCAGGGCCGTTTCTACCGGCGGGCGAGCCGTGCATTCGCACAGGGTGCCTGCGCAACTCCTGCTGGCAGCTGCTGTCCACAGCTGCCTTCTCTCCCAGCGTTTCCCCCCACCCCTTCGTGTTACTCCGCTCACTGGGCGGAGTTCAGCATTATGATGCGGTTGCGTCCTGACGTAACGACGGCACATTCCGGGGGTGACTTTTTAAATGGAGACGTCGAGAAGGAGGAGCAGGCCGGTGCCATTACATATACGTACGGTGGTGTATTCAGTGGGCAACAGGACCGATTTTAGTGAGGCCACGCCCCCATCATCTTTAATAAAAAAAATGTCGGGGGGGGGGGATTTTTAACTGAGTACAAGAAAATGGATAAAATTGACTTGCGCCCAAAAAACTGCAGCTCGGGTCACCACTCCTTGAAACAATACACAACCAGAAAAATGGAACGGCTCCCAAGCGCTGTTTTGTATGTATACACGAATCCCTTTCTGTTGGACTTCAAAAATATAAATCCTCAAGAGAAAGAGAAAAATAAAAGAAACCTTGATGTGAACATAGGGTATTGCCTAAAGGTCAGTTGAGGATCATCGATACGAACAACAAACACTCATATGAATATTGATACTGCATGAATATATTTTTCTCTTTCTCTTGAGGATTTATAGTTTTGAAGTCCAACAGAAAGGGATTCATGTATACATATAAAACAGCGCTTGGGAGCCGTTCCATTTTTCCGGTTGTTTTTTTTTAACTGTTCGCACTGGGTGCCAAATTACCTAGAAACAGCACGGGCTAGATTGCATCAATAATAAACTTAAACTGTAAAGCGGTTGTGTGACAGGAAACTATCTTTGATGCACACCGCTCCACACTGTAAATGGATGCGGGTTCCTGAAAATAGAAAATACCTTTGTATCAATATGAAATATCAGAATCGGTATAATTAAAATTTTTGACCGTGAATTTTAAGTGATTCTCTTTGATCAGACATTTACTGTCATTTATAAATGAAGGATTTGGTGATGTAATACTAGCGCAGATTTCGTATTATTTTGTGTTTGTCAAATGTGTCCATTTTGAGCGTCATACTCTTGTTACACAGGATCAGGCTAAGTGGTCTATGTACTAAGCCCTGGAGAGAGATAAAGTGGACGGAGATAAAGTACCAGCCGACCAGCTCCTGACTGTCATTTTTCAAACAGAGCCTGTAATGTGGCAGTTAGGAGCTGATTGGCTGGTACTTTATCTCCGTCCACTTTATCACTCTCCAAGGCTTAGTCAATAGACCCCTAAGCAGGGCTTAAAGTGGTCCTGGAGAGGTGGTGGAACTCATTTACCCCCCCACCTACTCCCCCCCCCCCCCCCCCCCCCCCACCCACCCACCACATTAAGCAGAGCCAGGGCAAGTGCTAGTGTTCTCAGCAAACCCCTCCCCTTCCCCCCCCCCAACTAAAAATTAGAGCCCTACTTCCAATACTTTATAAAGGGACATTGATCTCAAAGAAAAGAAGTGTAGTCAAATAACAGTACCCCCTGATTCATATTACACCACATAGTAATGACCCTTATTCAGGTTACGTCACTCAGTAGAGCCCTTTATTCACATTGCACTACACAGTGGTACCCTCTATACATACAGTAGTGCCCCTTGTACACAATTCCCACAGTAGTAGTGCCCCTTTCACATAATGCCCACAATAGTAGTGCCGCTTACACATAATGACCACTGTAGTGCCTCTTATACACATAATGCCCACAGTGTGTCCCTTATTCACATTCTGCCTCTGTCACTCCAGCAGCTCACCAGCCTGTGTCCCTCCAGCAGCTCAATGCCCTGTATCCCTCCAGCAGCCTCCCCATCTCTCTTGTCTCTTCAGGATGCACAGAGCCTGCTCCTCTTCATGGCCCCTTTGAACTTCAGCAGCAGTGACAGCATGATATCACATACACCGTGCCGGAAAATAATCCACTGGGACCTGAGGAGGGGATGAATGCTGTCCAACAGACACAGCGTGTGTGAGTACCAGGAGGGGTGGGCTGTTAATGGAGGAGGACCATGGAGCCACCAGGACCTGAGGAAGGGGGAGGTGGCTGCAGCTCATTAGTAACACTAGCGCCACCTGCATCATCTATTGATGCAGATGATGGGGCAGGTTTCACTGTTGGAATTACTGTGCAGGGAAATGGAGGTGGTGGAACTAGTTCCCCCTACCATTACAGGTGATAGAACTCAGCCCCCACTTTAACCCCTGCCCCTAAGTAAATAACTGGCAACTAGTTTATGTATAATGTTTGGTTTAATTTGATGTGTTCTAGAGTGGGAAATTGAATAAAATAAATGTAGATAAAATTGTATTACAGAAAGCTTTAAAGGTCGAAGTTGGTATGGCTCTCGCACTGGGTTACGTACAGATCAATGTAAATATATAATAATGTCTTACTGCAGGAGAGCATTGTGGAAGTGACCAGCAGGCAGATCAGAAGAAGGCAGCATAGTCCTGTCAGAGGGCCCCAGACGTACGGATCGCAAGACAACACCATGAATTCAAACCTTTTAGCTGGTAAGTCAGGAGAGAGAGCATTAGTGATGCAGGATAATACATATAGGGGGTGATTCAGATCTGATTGTAGATGTGCTAAATGTAGCACATCTATGAATAATCACTTATTCTGACATGCGGGGGGACGCCCAACACAGGACTAGTCCGCCCCGCATGTCATGCCCTGCCCCCCCCCCCCCACGGGTGCGAAAGCATCGCACGGCAGTGATGCTTTTGCACCCGCCGAGTAGCTCCCTGTCTGCGCAGGTTGCAGCGGCTGCGTGTGACGCCACGCACCCGCAGCGACCTGCCCCCGCAACGGTCCGGACTTGCCTGCGTTGGTCATGCAATAGTATCCCCAATTAAAATTATGCCGCACAGTAGCACAATCGTATTCACATTACACCACATAGTAGTGTCCCTTAGTCATGTTATGACACACATTAGTGCCCCTTATACACAAAGCCCACAGCAGTAGCACCGATAATACACATAATGCCCACAGTAGTAGTGCCCCTTATGTAACGTCCACTGTAGCGGTAGTGCCCCTTGTACAGAGCCCAGTAGTAGTGCCCCTTATGTCCCCAGGAGTAATGCCCCTTATGAAGTGCCCCCTATACAATGCCCTCATTAATAGTGCTCCCAGTAGTATTTCCCCTGTAGTTATGCCCCCAGTCGTTTAGGCCCCCTGTAGTTATGCCCCCAGTAGTTTAGCCCCCCTGTAGTTTAGCCACCAGTGGTAATGCCCCCTGTAGTATAGCCCCCAGTGGTAATTCCCCCTTGTAGTTATGCCTCCAGTAGTTTAGCCCCCTTGTAGTTATGCCTCCAGTAGTTTAGCCCCCCCAGTGGCAATGCCCCCAGTAGTTTAGCCCCTGTTCAGTAGTTCAGCCGCACACTGCCAGAGCTAGAAGTCGGAGCTCAGGACTGAGTTCATGCCTCCGGCTGCCGCTGTGGGGAGGGAGCCGGTCGCCCACTGGTAACACAATCTCAGCGGGCGCCAGACATCTCCCTGCGACGCCGGGCACACATTGGGTTAGGTGAGCAGGAGGAGGCGGAACTGTGTTCCATCTCCAAATGGAACTGACGCAACGTAGTTCCACCCCGTTTCGGCTCACTTTAACCCCTGATCGCAAGTGATACTGTCACCCAGGAAAGAAGACAGATGCTCACCGGAGCCACCGCAAAGTCCTCTGTAATTGCATACTTATATGCAGCATACTTATATGCAGCATGCAGTATTGCCTAAAGGTCAGTTGAGGATCATCGATACGAACAACAAACACTCATATGAATATTGATACTGCATGAATATATTTTTCTCTTTCTCTTGAGGATTTATAGTTTTCGAACATCGACTTCTAAGGTTGACCTATGGCTATGCAGGCTTGCCACGGCAGTAGCGGCGCTGGTGTCATGTTTCCCTACATACATGATCACAGCTGAAGGCAGATACACGCCTCAAAAACGGCCATGATACGCCTGCGTTTTTGCCGCCACTCCCCGATACCTCCCCCAAATGGTCCCTACCTGTCAATCACTCTGCATATAACATGTCAGTGTGAGCGCGATTTCAACAGTACCTTGGTGCGTGCTCAGTGCATTTGTAGTGCATGCGCAGTTTGCTGATAATCGTTCTGCTGCGATAACATCGGCATTGCGTGCAAACATAAATAAGGCCTTCATTAGTGTGAGGACACAGGGCAGAAGGGTATATTGCTTTACACTAAGATTCCATTGAGAACTGAATTTGAGAGACAGAGAATAGCAAAAGGATGTGGCTGAATGTAGAAGAAAGGAACTAAGGGGGTGATTCAGGCCTGATCACTGCTGTGCGTTTTCACACAGCGGGCAATCAGCAACAAGACTACGCATGCATATGCACCACAATGTGCACGAGCGTTGGCAAATAGCAATAGGCATTGGAGGTCAGCGACAGGCTGGTGCGAAAATTCTAATCACACAGCCATTTACATGCTGATTGACAGGAAGCGGGCGTTTGTGGGTGGTAACTGGACGTTTTCTGGGACTGTCAGGGAAAACACAGGCGCTCCCAAGCGTTTTTAGGGAGGGTGTGTGACGTCGACTCCGGGCCCGATCAGCCATTCCCATCGCACTGTAGGAGTAAGCCCTGTGGGCTGCGCACACACTGCACACAGTGGTAAAAACATTCGATGGTGAGGTGTTTTTTTCTGCTCAGCGTACACATGCGATCGCACAGCGAATATACTCTCCCCTTGGGCGGTGACTATCTGATCGCAGGACAACAATTTTAGCAGCCCAGTGATCATGTCTGAATCACCCCCTAGGTTACTGATTCTATAATAGGACCCTGAGGCGGTGACTCTGTGCCATTTCAGTCCAGTCACGCTGCTGTGTGCTTCGCTGTGCTCTGCCTGTGCTGGGTCCACCCACGAGCTGTGTTTAGTCCCCTTAGTCTAAATCTGTCACAGAGTGGTGCTGCACTGACTCCGCAGGCCATATCCCACCCACTGCATTCACATATAAGCAGTGTGACTCCATATTGCGAATACAGGAAAAAAAAACAAAAAAGTAAACAGAAAGTAAAAAAAAAGGATTTTTTTATGTTTGTACAACCAGTGTGTGCTGTACTCGAGTGCGTTTGTTCACGTACATATAAAAGCCCTGTGACTCCATGCAGCGTGAGCCGAGATGTGAGTTAAAAAAAGAAAAATAATGGAAAAATATTTTTTTGTATAATTTGTACTATTCTGTGCACTGCACCCCCCAATATTCTGCACCCAAGTGCACTTTGTTCACTTCACGTACATATAACAGTGGTCTGACTCCACACAATGTGAGCTGTACTGCAAATTTAAATAATAATAATAATAATAATAATAATAATATATATAAGATAGATATATAGATAGATATGCTGTAAATCTTTTTTTACCTCAATATTAGATACACCCTACAAAGGGAGTATAAACAAGCCATATAAGTTAGGCAGGGGCATACAGTATATATCAAAAATAGACACTGTGATGCTACTACATTTTCCTGTAAATAAAAATTTGTCCACAGAAATAGAACATGATTATATTTTTGTTTGATATTCTCTAACGGATCATAGACAGTAGTGTACAGAAGAAACAAACAGATGACAAGCAGCACGTCAGGAAGATTATGTAGACGTTACACCAACATCGGAATAAAACAACCAACATTAGAAGATACAGAATCACCTCCCAAACAAAGCATCACCTCCAAACACCTTTCTAGAGATTTTGTTATGCAGATACCTGTATTTCTAGAGGAGCAGTCATACGCATCTCCTGACATCCCTTCAGTCTTGGCTGCTTGGGTTGCTGTTGGGTTAGGAGATGATAATTACAAAAATAACAAAACTCAAAAACAGAACTTTTATCAATATGAATGAATAGAAATCACAAGGGGAACCCTCTGCTGGCTTATTCTGCTAAGTGTAGCCCATAGGTTACAATGGGCTAACGCCGTCTTCAGATGGAGCTAGCTGCAGGGGCCAAGCTCGGGAGTGCTTCGTATTCCCAAGCCTTGGTGGCAGCACAGCATTCTCCAATAGGAACCTCTGGGGGTTGCAGCTGCAGTTGGGAACGGAGGGATCGCAGCAGATATTGGAGATACATTTAGGTGATACGAAATATTTGCGGGAGGCATTCTGATCACGTGATTATAAACTATTCCTGAGACTTCATTTTTTTTTATCAATACTGTAAGTAATTGGTGGACATGGTCAGGATGTGTGAATTTCCATTTAAAAAAAATAAAATCTAGTTTCAGAGTGGATCTGATTGTTTCATAGAGGTGTGCAGTTCCAGCAATACGACTTTCAAGGCCCCTTTTTACCTGAATATATTTTTTTATGGCTGAGTTAATGTAGTATGGTTCAGGGACATGGCAACATTCCATCAGGAAAATGTTCAGAATATTGCGAGCAAGTGTGGAACACGGAGCAGTTTGGAAAGTTGCTGTATATTCATGTTTCGATAGATTACTATATGAAGTCCACTAAAGAACAAACCAAAGTACCCCAGGTAGATATCCTGCCGCACATAAGTGCTATTAACAGAGACATTCATTGGGGTCTGACACTGAGATATTGCCGGTGAGATGTGCTTTCCCACCCATCGTTCTAAAATCTTTCCTGCACACTTTAAACAATTCGGTAGGATTCAGTATATCTGCTCAGAATGTCCTTTGCAACTAAGCAGCCAGAGCAGTTACAACTACAGTATGTATACCTATGCAGTCGCTGGCTGCGACATGCCCACGGATGGTCACGACATGCTTGTGTTTGACTAAGAACCCTCCCCAGGGGAACTTCATACTGCATAGAGGCCGGAACTGGGGGCGTGACCACACTGACATTGTGAGGCAGGGGGCGGGGCCACAATGTCACAATTCTGCTCCATTCGCATCATTGGACCTCCCCCGGACGGCCCACTTGTGTTCAACTGCGGGAGGAGAGGAGTGTTGGCAGATGAGGAGGGCTGCTTCCTGGCCGTTGTGGGAGAGTAGGCAAATATGCTCTGCAAACAAATACTCACTGCGATCGCTGTTGCAAGTCCATCGTGGCCAATGTGCGGTGTGACTCAGATGCAGTAAAAAACAAAAAAAAAAATAGCTCAACTGCGGGAATCGGGCCCAGTGTTACTAGAATGCTAAAGTCCCAGTACCCTGTTTGTACACAATATAATAATGAAATGCAGTGTCAGATAGACAATGGAAAATATTGTCACTTATTTCTGTATATGAAAGTCACATTTTCAGTAGTGACTGTAATAATGTACAGACTCCTCTACACCATACATATCATATACATGTTTTATATCCTACCTTCAGGATAGAGGAGTGGGAGACCCGGGCTGATGAGAAGCACTGAGTTCTTATTGATCATACAGTAATAGGTTCCTTGGTCCGTCTGGTTAAACGATTGGATGGTTAGGGTATAGGCGGATCCTGTCTTATTTGGTAAGAAATGTTTGGCTTTATTTTGATCGCTATACGTTTTCCTCTTTGTGACACTGAGGAACACAATTGACTCTGGATTCTCTGCGTCTTTCCTTTGACGGAACCAGAACACTCCAAAGTCCATGAAATCTCCTCTATCAGGCTCGCATTCCAACCTCACCGGTCCTGAAAAGCCGGACGTCACCTCTGGACCTTTGAGCTTCAGCTGTTGAGAACCTAAAATAGGTATATGACAAAGAGCTTACTGATCAGGAATAAATGGCAGTACTCTGTCTATAGGTCTACCCTCTCTTACATGGCCTCAGTGTGCTGCACTGTACTAGTGTCTACAGCTCATGTGCCGATCTCCAGGAAAATGGCGCAGGTACCGTTATCCCCATGCTCTCTGTAGTGTGCATACGCAGATCTGTGCCATGTTCCCAGTGATATCTGCGGCACCTACATAGAGGTAAGTATTGTGAATCGGGAAAGGGAGCGCGGTGTGGACATCACACACTCTGCATCCATTATAAATACTCCCATGCTTCAGACCCCTTTAAAACCACAGCGCAGCAGCAGATGGCTAGTGACATTAGAGTGGGACATCAAGACCCGGAGACGGCACAACTCCTCTGCTCCAAGACGTGTCTTGTTTGGAGGAGCTGCATATTAGGCTTTGTATATCATCCATTATATGATCTCAGCGAGACGGCTTAATTATAAGAGATCTTTGCAGCACCAGACTGGGTCACAAGGTATGCGGATGATAGATCTGCAATGTCTAGCTAGACAGTCAGTAGGTCGACCACACATGGACGACAAAAGGTCGATACACAAATACTCGGATATCTCTCTTTACTCCATCTCATTGATGATTTTGATTTGTTGTCTCAGGGAGACAGCCAGCGGCTTAACCATCAGGAACCCACTGCTTGTTCCGTCCTGTGTGTTCCAAGGGACTTGTTGTGGAAATTATTTATTTTCATCTCGTGGCTGTAGATACCATAAACCTTCAATTGAGGTCGCTAAGTGGATTTGGGCAATTTTTATTCATTTACTTCTATTTCTGCTGCGGGTCCACTGGGGTCCACAGGGAATGACATTGGGGTGTAGAGTAGGATCTTGATCCGAGGCACCAACAGGCTCAAAGCTTTGACCTTCTTCCCAGAATGCCTAGCGCCGCCTCCTCTATAACCCCGCCTCCGTGCACAGGAACTCAGTTTTGTAGTTTGTGCCATGCAGTAAGCAGGCATACAACAGGGGGGCTGCTCCAGCAGCCCTGAGAAGAAGCTTTTTAAAAAAAATGAAGACATCAAGGGCTGCAGCAGAGACACTGACTGTGTTAGATGTCAGTCAGACATCTGCTGCAGCTCCATCACCTCCCCCAGTGGTGCTGTATATTCCCACGCCCAGGTTGCTGGGTACTTACAGCGGAGGCTCCGGTTTCTTCCAGTTAGTCACACACACACTACCGCTGTTCTCCTGGATTGCGTGGCCGCACTCAGGGAGGGGGTAAGTGGGTCCCCTCAGCGGGACCCGCTGTAAATCGCGATCCCACGCGGCCGGTGGGAGGCGGGCCGCGCGCGCTGGCGTGGACACTGTGGCAGTACAGGGACCCCACTAGACCACCAGGGCAAGGGCACAGGTCGCTTTTCTCTCATAAACCGTTTTTATAAGCCAACAGTACCCGGTGGTGAAGTCTAGCAGGGGGATAAGGCTTTGACCTGTAGCCCCTCCCCCAGCCTCAGGGCGCCATTTAGAGTAAATGTTCCCACCCTGGAGCTGCATCTCTCTCTCTCCCTCACTCCCTGTTAGCGTTTGGGCGCCATTAGGACAAGCTGAGCTGATCCTGGGACTGTTTAGGCAAATCCTCCTCTGTAAAGCCGCCTGCCTGCCAGCGCTGTGCATTTTACAGGACATGTCTGCTGACAGTGTTAGTTAAGAAAGAGTACATTTAGTCAGGGTTATATAGTACAAGTACCCTGTGATATACATCCAGTCTTTACTGTGCATTGTTATATCTATTGAGTGTATAGCTATACATAGTACTACTCTATTGCTAGTCCAGTGCAGTTTTATTGCATGTCATGATTTCTGCATTGTACATTGTGACTATGTGTGTGTGCATATAGCTGCTGTGTAACCTCCATTTTGTGTATCTCACTCAGATTGCTATCCCTATATTCTATAACCTGAGGGAGCTAAGTGCGTCAGGTTTATCATTGAATATAGGTGTTTCACAAGATATACTCAGTGTGTATTTTTCTCTGTGATTTTTAGTCACCATATACCCAGGGGTGTAGCGAGGGTGGCTCCGGTGGAGCGCGAGCTCCAGGCGTCGAAAAATTTAGAGGGCGCGCTGCTGTCCGCCACTCACATTCCTGCGGGCCACTGTACTGGCAGCCACAGAGCAGGAGGAGGATAAGCACACTGACTCAGAGACTAGGTAGAGAACAGGGCAGGCCAAAGGTGACACAAGGAGACACTGACAGCCGGCACATGCCGGAGTTCTGCCCACTCTTTATAGTGTTGTGAGGCAGTAATGCTAACCATTACACTGTCCATACTGCCATGCCCCTATATGTTGTTGTAAGCCTTTGGTACGCACTGACCCTATTTTAAACATGGGGGGCACCCAAAGGAAACTTTCGCCCTGAGCTCCACATGGTCTAGAATTGGCCCCATCACCAATTTAGGATTTTTAAATATTGTTTCTTTTCAAATGTAACATGCTACCACATGTTGGCTAGGCCCCCAATTCAGTACAGGGGAGGGCGCCAAAACATACCCTTGCTCCGGGCAATATGGCGCCTAGCTACACCTCTGCATATACCTCTTGAATTCCCTGTTTGTGCTGTTACACTGCATAGGGGGTTCTTGTCAGGTATTGTGCTGCTGATATTGTACTGGGTTGCCCTGCATTGAGCTTTCGGATGTCAGCTACAAGGGGCAACGGAGCTGAGGCTGATCCCACATTGTGTGGTGGTGACGCTGCAGACGCATTTGAGGAAAATATAGCAGCTGAGGGTTCTGGTTCTGGGGGCTCCTTACCCCCCAGTGGGATCGTAGCAACAGGGGTTCAAAATGACCCGCCTTGGGCTACTTTCTCCACGCTCTTGAATACGCTGGCAACTAGATTAACGCCCCCTATGGGACCTCCTGTGCCGGTACAACCGCTTATGGTCCTCGCGGTTAACCCGCCATGGGCAGATCAACTGTCTGCGCAGTTACAGCAATTGAACCAATCACTGACTACTCAGAAGTCTAACCCTCGCCCGCCTAAGACCAAGGGGTCCTCTAAGCGGGCCATTACTTGCTCACAACCCACCAACGTCCCAGACACCTCGTCTGATGAGGATGGCGTTTATACTGACCCCACAGATTCCGATCCTGACGCTTCTGATGGGGAATCTGCTTCACAGGTGGATGTTCCTGACTTGGTGGAGGCTATCAGGCTCATTCTTCAAATTACTGATGACCAGGAGCCTGATGCTGCCCCTAAGAATCCGGACAGATTTAAACGTCAGAAAGTGGTTTAACAAGTTTTACCTCATTCTGACCATTTAGTTGACATACGTCAGGAGTCCTGTGAAAATCCAGGAAAGAAATTCACGCCTCACAAAAAAATGCTGGCTCGCTATCCTCTCGCTGTGGAGCTAAGTAAAAATTGGGAAACACCCCCGCAAGTGGATTCGCAGGTGGCGCGGCTGGTGGTATCTTCAGCTCTGCCAGTAACTACCGTCACGTCTCTGAAAGAACCGACGGATAAGCATGTGTAGGGTTGTTTAAAGGCAATTTACACCCTAGCAGGTGCTGCGCATTGGCCCACCATTGCAGCGACATGGGCTGCAGAAGCCATTGACGCGTGGGCTCAGGAGTTGGAAGCTGAGATGTCTTCCAACGCTTCCGATCATGCTAGACAATGCTTATCGTATATTGTCACAGCTTCTCATTACATTAAGGAGGCGGCTTCTGATGCCAGTATTCTGGCGGCCAAGGCTTCTACTACGTCCATACTGGCTCGCCGGATTCTATGGTTGCAGTCCTGGTCTGTGAATCTGAACGCTAAGAAAACCCTGGAGGTACTCCCTTTTAAGGTAGACATCCTTTTCGGAGAAGACCTCAACAAGATAGTGGCTGACTTAGCTTCTGCTAAAACAGCTTGCTACCTAGTACTGCTCCTTCTGTACCGAAGGCTAAGAGTACTTCCTTTCGCTCCTTTCGTCCTTCAGGGAAAGCAAAGGGTCAGGCGTACCCGAAGCAGGCTCGCACTTCCAAACCCAATAAGCCCAAACCCAAACGGGCCTGGGCTGCCCGTCAGCCTGCTTCCAAGACTGACAAGCCTGCCGCATGACGGGGTGGGCCTCCCTCTGTGGGATCCCAGGGTGGGGGGCCGACTTCTAGGGTATACACAGGAATGGTTGAAAACCACTTCCGATGCCTGGGTACAGGAAGTCGTCACTCGAGGTTACGCCGTATCCTTCAAAAATTGTCCCCCTCATCGATTTTTCCTGACAGACGTCCCTTCGGATCAGGTGAAGGCAAAAACTCTTAATTCAATGGTACAGTCCCTGGACACAGGAGTGGTAGTACAGGTGCCTCTAACTCAGAGAGGCAAGGGGTACTATTCACCGCTGTTCCTAGTCCCGAAACCGAATGGGTCCTCCCGGCCCATTCTCAACCTCAAGTCCTTGAACAAATTTGTGAGGGTCTCCAAGTTTCGTATGGAAACTCTTCGCTCTATTGTTTTGGCATTGGAACCTGGGGATTATATGGTCTCCCTGGATGTACAGGATGCTTACCTGCATATTTCCATTGCAATGTCGCATCAGCAATACCTGAGGTTTGCGGTTGGCAACCTCCATTACCAATTTTGGGCGTTACCTTTTGGTTTGACCATGGCTCCGCGAGTCTTCACTAAGGTCATGGCGGTAATGACGGCGGTGCTCCGCCGTCAAGGGGTCAGGATCCTACCGTACTTGGACGACTTGTTGATCCTGGCAAATTCCCCAGAAGTTTTCCTACGCCATCTGGATCTGACCATCCAGTTTCTGCAAGCCCACAGGTGGCTCATCAACTGGTAGAAGTCTTCCCTGGTCCCTGCTCAGAGCATGATGCACCTGGGGGCGTTGTTGGACACTCACAACCAGCGCTTGTTCTTGTCTCAGGAGAAAGTCCTGAAACTTCAGGACAGGATTCGATGCTTCCTATCCCGTCCGCTAGTGTCGATACATTCGGCGATGCAAGTGCTAGGTCTCATGGTGTCAGCTTTCGACATGGTGGAGTATGCTCAATTCCATTCCCGCCCTCTGCAGAAGCTGATTCTTGCCAAATGGGACAGCCTGCCTCACCGGATCAGGTCTCAAATGATCTCATTGTCTCCGGAGGTCTGTCTGTCACTGAGCTGGTGGCTTCAGGACCAACGATTGAGCAGGGGTTGTCCCTTCTGGTTCTCCAACTGGGTCCTTCTGATGACGGATGACAGTCTGAGAGGTTGGGGTGCGGTGTTGGAGCAACACTCCCTTCAGGATCGGTGGACCAAGGAGGAGTCTCTCCTTCGATAAACATTCTGGAATTGCGGGCGGTGTTCAACTCATTGAACTTGGCCCAGCATTTAATACAGAACAGACCTGTTCAGGTACAGTCGGACAATGCACCCATGGTGGCTTACATCAATCATCAAGGCGGCCCTCGAAGCCGCGTGGCAATGAGGGAAGTATCACGGATTCTTCAGTGGGCGGAACGCCCTCTGCCAGCCATATCGGCGGGGGGGGGGGGGGGTCCTAAACTGGGAAGTGGACTTTCTCAGTCCTCAGGACGTACACGCTGGAGAGTGGAGCCTCCATCCAGAGGTGTTTCAACTCCTCGTGGACAGGTGGGGCCTTCCAGATGTGGACCTGATGGCGTCTCGACACAATCACAAGGTTCCGGTCTTCGGAGCAAGGACAAGGGATCCTCAAGCAGCGTTCGTGGATGCACTGGCAATTCCATGGAACTTTCAGCTGCCATACGTGTTCCCTCCGGTGTCACTCCTGCCCAAAGTAATAAGGAAGTTCAAGCAAGAAGGAGGAATCCTACTTCTGATCGCTCCCGCGTGGCCCAGACGGCATTGGTTCTCAGACCTTCAGGGTCTCTCAATAGAGCGTCCCCTTCTACTTCCACAGCGCCTAGATCTTCTCGTTCAGAACCCCTGTGTATATCAGGATTTAGCCCGGTTGGCTTTGACAGCGTGGCTCTTGAAGCTTTCGTCTTGAGGGCCAAAGGATTTTCTGAGGCGGTCAGTGAAACCATGTTGAAGGCGCGGAAACCGGCTTCTGCTCGGATTTACCATAGGGTCTGGAATTCTTACTTTGCTTGGTGCGCATCTACTAATCATGACGCTTACAAGTTTAGTACGGCCAAACTTTTGGCCTTTCTACAACAGGGCCTGGACTTGGGCCTTCGTCTGGTCTCCATTCTGCCTTGTCGGTTTGGTTCCAGAGAAAAATTGCGACTTTACCTGATGTACATACGTTTACCCAGGGTGTGTTGTGGATTCAACCTTCCTACGTCCCGCCTGTGGCTCCTTGGGACTTGTCGGTGGTTTTGGAGGCGTTGCAAGGGTCTCCCTTTGAGCCTCTTGAATCTGCGGACCTTAAGTTGCTTTCTCTTAAGGTTTTGTTTCTGCTGGCTATTGCCTCTGCTAGAAGGGTGTCGGATTTGGGTGCCTTGTCTTGTAGGTCACCATATCTGATTTTTCACCGTGATCGGGCGGTTCTTAGAACACGTCCCGGGTATTTACCTAAGGTGGTGTCTTCTTTCCACCTTAATCAGGAGATTGTGGTTCCGGCCTTTGCCTCTTCTGATTTGTCTTCCAAAGAGCGATCTTTGGATGTGGTACGGGCTCTCCGTATCTACGTGAATAGAACTGCTTCCATCAGGAAGTCGGATTCTCTCTTTGTTCTGTTTGGTTTTCACAAACGTGGCTGGTCTGCTCACAAGCAGACACTGGCCAGATGATGGTGATTGCACATGCTTATGTACAGGCTGGCCTTCCAGCTCCTGCTAACATAAAGGCCCATTCTACTCGGTCGTTGGACCTTTTTGGGCGGCCCGCCATGGTGCGACCCTTGAACAATTGTGCAAGGCGGCTACGTGGTCCTCAGTGAACACGTTCATAAGAAGGTTCTATGCCTTCGATACTTCCGCCTCCCGGGATGCTTCCTTTGGACGCCAGGTTCTTGTGCCCGCTACAGTGCGTCCCCTCCCATAAGGAACTGCTTTAGGACATCCGCAATGTCATTCCCTGTGGAGCCCAGTGTACCCCGCAGCAGAAAGTGAGATTTATGGTAAGAACTTACCGTTGTTAAATCTCTTTCTGCGAGGTACACTGGGCTCCACAGGGCGCCCACCCTGACGCACTTAGCTTCTTTGGGTTGATGTGGCATTAGCCGCTGACACGTTCTCCTGTCGTGAGAATGTGGTGTATGTGGCTACTAACAGTTGTCGTCTCTTTTGCCTGCTACTGCATTGGACTGGTTAACAAAAACTGAGTTCCTGTGCACGGAGGCGGGGTTATAGAGGAGGCGACGCTAGGCATTCTGGGAAGAAGGTCAAAGCTTTGAGCCTGTTGGTGCCTCGGATCAAGATCCTACTCTACACACCCCAATGTCATTCCCTGTGGAGCCCAGTGTACCTCGCAGAAAGAGATTTAACAACGGTAAGTTCTTACTATAAATCTCGTTTTCCTTTACATTATATATAGTAAATGTATGTTTTTCATTTAGTTTTATTTTTGGTCTTTTATTTTATTACCATTGTATTTAATTATTTATTATTTATACATTATATGCATTAAATATTTACATTTTTTTAAAAGCATACTGTAGCTACAGCATAGTCTTTTGTATTTAGGTTCCATATTAAATGGTCTTCTGCGCATTCATTGCCTGGCAACCAGTGACTGATTGCTTGGTTTATTCCTAAAATCAAACAATTGCAGTTCACACAATTTGTACACTTTTTCTTAAGGGCCCTACACATTGATCGATCCGCCGCCGAGCTGCCCGACGGCGGATACGGCCGACGGGCGACCTGGCGGCGGGGGGGCAGTGAAGTTTCTTCACCCCCCCTGTCACCCGGCTCCATAGCAGTGCATGCAAATATGGACGAGATCGTCCATATTGGCCTGCATGCACAGCCGACGGGTCACCAGCGATGAAAGAGCACGGGGCCGTGCATCATTCATTGCTGGTGCCTCCACACTCAAAGATATGAACGGTATCTCGTTCATTAACGAACGAGATCGTTCATATCTTTGAATATTATCGCCCAGTGTGTAGGGCCTATTACACTCAGTTTTATAATAGATCCCCAGCTCCAGTGCTGCATGGTATTATTATTATTACATATATATATATATATATATATATATATATATATATACGGATTTACAGTCACAATTGACTCAATGACTCATCTTTAAGATTGTTGTGGTATCTTTAATTTAAGGCAGCAGCTGCTCACATGTTATTTTATTTATTTATTTAATTTATTTATTTATTTATCTGTTTATTTATTTATGTTTCAATCAAACTAAACTGAGATTTTGAGTTTTTTTATTTACATTTTTTCTTAACTTAAGGTCCATACACACTTAGCGATATAATGAGCGGCGTCGCTCATTTTCCCCCTCCTTGAGCGACGTCGCTCATTATATCGTTAAGTGTGTATGCCGCCAGCGACGACCGATGCGCGGCCCCGCGGGTCGGCAACGATCGTCGCTGTCGGTCAGGCATGCATGAAGGATGTGGACTGTCGTCCACGACCTTCATGCAGGGCTGGCGGGGGCGTGACGTCACTGAGCGATATGAGCGGTCATATCGCTCAGTGCGTACAGGCGGCCGCCGACCGGCCGGCCCGGGAGGGGAAAACGTTAGACGATGTCGCTCACAGAGTGACATCGTCTAATGTGTATGGGCCTTAAGGGTCTAATTCAGCATTGACCGCTGAAGTGCCGAAATCGCTATTCGGCGAGTTTGGTGCCTGTGCGCACGCTGCTGCGCGAGGACTTAAACGGCGATCTAAGTTTAAGAGCAGGCGGCGAGGCAGCGTCATGGCATTTTGGAGGCGTTGCGGCGTGTGCCGGACAATGGAGGGGTGTCCGGACCATTTTGGGGCGGGCCACGGCAGCTGTGTGATGTCACACGCACCCGCTGTGACCCAAATCATGGCGGCCCTGCAACTGCATTCGCAGCTAGGCTGTAAAGGCAGAGGGCTACCCTTAATATGCGAGCACTTCGCTGTGTAGCAAAGCGCTCACATTTCAGTCGGGGGATGGGGGGGGGGGGGGAAGACCTGGCATGCGGGACGGCGTTGCCCTGTGCTGGGCGCCCCCCCCCGCATGCTAGAGATCGCAAAACTACAACTCAAGCTGAATTGGGCCCTTAAACTGGGCGTGCACTATACAATTATCTAGCAGATAATCTGTCAGATCTGGCTGGTTGGAATGAAAATCTGGTAACAGATGTGAGTAAATGACTATCGACCATTTGCTCCCAAACACTGGAAAATGGACAAAACCTGTCATTCAGATAAAATGTGTAAATCTGTGACTTATACAATTTGACAAATGACGGGTTTTTTTTCTATCTGTCTGTCTCTCTCTCTGTCTGTCTGTCTGTCTGTCTCTCTCTCTGTCTGTCTCTCTGTCTGTCTCTCTCTCTGTCTGTCTGTCTGTCTGTCTGTCTCTCTCTCTGTCTGTCTGTCTGTCTGTCTGTCTCTCTCTCTGTCTCTCTGTCTGTCTCTGTCTGTCTGTCTCTCTGTCTGTCTCTCTGTCTGTCTCTCTGTCTGTCTGTCAATAAAGGTTATACAAGATCTCCAATCCTGTGAAATTACATCACAGAACATTTTAAAATAGATAACATAAAGCCTTTATCTCATGCTAAGCATATAATATGGGTGGTCTTCAGGTTGCGGACTGTCGGGATCCCGGCGCACAGTATACCGGCGCCGGAATCCCGACAGCCGGCATACCGACAGTTTTTCTCCCTCGTGGGGGTCCACGACCCCCCTGGAGGGAGAATAAATAGCGTGGCGCGCGCAGCGAGCCCGCAAGGGGCTCATTTGCGCTCACCACGCTGTCGGTATGCCGGTGGTCGGGCTTCCGGCGCCGGTATGCTGGTCGCCGGGAGCCCGGCCGCTGGCATACCATAGTACACCCTATAATATAAGGGTTACAAATCTCTATGCTAGTTGTTACAAGGCGCCTGATTCAGATGCGGTCGCAACCTGTATGGAGTCGCAACTGAGCAGCCGCAGTACACACTTGCCTAGGTACCTTTGCAATGCCGCTCGCAGTGAGGAATCAGTGATTGACAGGAAGAGGCCGTTTGGGGGAGGTAACGGGGAGTGTCTGCAAAAAAACGCAGGCGTATTGTGACCGTTTTTAGGGTGTCTCAGCATGCAGCTGCGATCTTGTACGCATAAAACATGGCGCCAGCATCGCAGCTCCCATTGCCATTATGTGCGGCTCTGGAGTCGATGTTGCTTGCATCTGCGTCATGGTTACGATGTTGTACATAGTTGCTTATAAAGTTGCGATGGTTTCGGTGGGCATCTCTTTAACTTGCACAGTTTCTCCGCTAAGAAAGATCGCTGCTGCGTCAGCATTGCAACCGCATCTGAATCCAGCCCAGGGCACACAGGTGATGTAACCTACTTGAATTATTACATTGACTGGGAAATATATGTGATAAAATATAACTTACATGAGAAGAGGCAGAGGAGCATTAGAGGAGAGATGAGCGCTGCCATAATGTGACACACCATTGTTCTGCTGTAGTCCCAGCTCAGTGCAGACAGAAGTGATTCTCACCCCTGAGATGTGCCCACAGAGAGGTGGTGCCAGCCGCACTCGGTGCTCATCACAGGAGATACAGCTGTAGCATAATGCATATAACAGCAATATATGCAATAAGTCATCTTGTGCCGAACAAAAGTATTTCTAGTCAAAGGGGAAGTTTTCTTTCAATACAGATACTGAAATTGTTGAATCCATTGACCTGTGAGTACAAACACAACTGCACATTTCCTCTTTGCTGAGAATTCCTGTAGAACATTTCCCTGTAGAACATTTCCCTGTACCACAAACGGGATGTAGTTATGTGACCAGCGGTCAGGAGATCGCAGGTCACAATACCTCCCCCTACGTCCCACCCCCTTACAATCCCAACAGTCGGCATGTCGACTAGCAGGGCCTATTCCCACTACACCCATAGAATGGGACTAGAACCTGTGGCGAGCACAGCTTGCCACAGAGCCCGCATGGGGCTTGTTGCGCTCGCCCCCCCTCCCCCCGGCCATCTCAATGGCATAATCCCGGCGTTGGTATGGTGACCACTGGTCACACATACCCAACCCCAACAAACAATTGGAAAAAGAGGCGATGGTAGATCAGTATGACAGATTGGGGAGGGGGTGCTGGTGAGCAAGCCTCTATACAGGTGAAACACATGTCCAGTTACCCTCAGGTACATAGTTACCATGGCATACAGATTCCAACATAAAAGACCATCTTTGGATTACCAGCAAAAATGATGAGTACCAATTCCTTCTTTTTTATATATATATTTTTTGGCTAATCTACGGGATATATTCATGCTCAGTCTGTAGCATATATACTGCCACACAGTAGCATAAATTCATCCAAGTCCACCGGAGGCAAGAACAATTTGGTGCCCCCCATACCTCCCAACTTTCTTATCACCAGAAGAAGGACACACGCGCGGCGGCGGCAAAAATGGGGTGTGACCTATGAAAATGGGACGTGGCCTATGAAAAGGGGTGTGGCCTATGAAAAAGGGTGTGGTCTATGAAAAGGGGTGTGGCTTCGCTGGAGGGCCTGCGATCGCGAGCCATGCCCCATTTTCATCACTGAGGGGGCATGCCCAGCGCTCCGTGAGCCGCTGGCATGCCCCCTCTCCTTCTGACTCCACTGAAAAGACGCTGTGTGCATGCGCACAGCATCTATTCACCACTGCTCTTCTAAGCAGAGCAGCAAGTGCAGGAGCCTCCCAACTGCTCCCCCCCACGCGGGACACTGCGGCCCGCGGGTGGGACAGCGGGACAGTCACAAAAAATGGGACTGTCCAACGAAAATGGGGACAGTTGGGAGGTATGCCCCCCCCCATTCCAACTCTTTGACTTTGCAAAATTAACGACATGTCCATGACATTCCTAGATAAATTAGTTACAGCCCATTTCCCGGTAACCTATGAAGCAGTAGCCCATGGGTAGCGAGAGCATTTTTGTGACCACCAGACAATAAGTATGAGCAGTTTAGTGACCGCTACACAATACAAAGAACATATTAGTGACTGTTACAAAATGCTAAGAGCATATTAGTGACTCCTACATAATACTAAGAGCATATTAGTGACCGCTACATAATACTAAGAGCATTTCAGTGACCGCTACACACCAGACAATATGGTGAGCATTATTGTGACCTCCAGACTATACGGAGAGCGTTAGTGTGACCTCCAGACAATATTGAAAGCATTATTGTGACCACCAGACAATATGGAGAGCATTAGTGTGACCGAAAGACAATACGGAGAGCATTTTAGTGACCACTCCATTTACATTGCGTTATTTGACATAAGTAAGCAACCCCCCCCCCCCTCCTTTGCTATTCTGGGCACCAGGAGCACTTGTTTTCACCACGGAGTTGTTAGGTTCCTGGTGCTCAGAACAAGGGAGATGTTGCGTAGTGAGTCCAGAGCACCAGAACGTGATGCTGAAATAAGGTGTGGTGTGGAAATAGCCCCTAGCACTCTACTTCCATTGTTTCACCCGTGTGGTCAGTTCACGCCTGAGTGACTATGGTTTCTTGGGCCCACGGCAGCCGCGTTTGAAGGGCGGATTAGGTCTGGCCAACTCCGATGCCCACAGGTCTTAGAGTGAGACAAGGCGTGAACCGAGACAGGATAATAACAAGGGGACCTCTAACTAAAGCAAACAGATGGCTAGGGGCTACAAACAACCGTAAAACTAAGTATATGTGCGGCACGCCGCCAAAGGAAAAGAACAACAAAGGAAATGCTGTCCACACGCCGACACAATACTGTTGTGTACCGGCGGTGACAGCATATGCAGAACCCTCTGCAAAACACTAGTAACAAATAAAACCAAAGAATACAGCGGCCTAGGCCGACGGACGCGGCAAAGCCGCTACTCATGGAACCGGTACAAATACTGGCAAACGGACAGGAACCCCCAATGTAGCCGACACAGGCTCTCAGAACCGGAGGACAGGCAGAATCCCAAACGACAGACCGGTGGACACCAAGAAGCCAGATACTCGACCAGGCACAGACAAAGCCACAGGACTTGTGGACAGGAACGCTTCACGGCAGGACACGGGATCAGACACTGGAACCGACACTGGAACCGACACTGGAACCGACACTGGAACCGGCACTGGAACCGACACTGGAAGCAGCTAGACAGACAATGCTAGACAGGAGCTCAGGAACTGGCAGGGACTAGCTCAGAACTCTGGAACTATCACCAGCCTCTGTGTATTGCACTGAGCCAGAATATAACAGAGAGTCCTAATTAATTATGTCATGCAGCTGCCCTGCTGCACAACTGAGAGGTGCAATTAACAGACAGGTGAGGCTGAACACATGGGAACAAGCTGCAATTACACAGACTCACCACCGGCAGCAAACAAGAGTCTTCTTAAACCAGAGCAAGGGAAATCCTGGCCTGCAAGACAACTATAAACATAAAATAGGAATGAACCACTACCTGTGGTTCATAACAGTACCCTCTCCTTAAGGGTGAGCTCCGAACACCCCATGACACCCACGGGGAACATAAACAGAAGTATAACATAAAATACATAACCAAAATGCAAAACAGGAATGAGCCACAGCCGTGGCTCATAACAGTACCCCCCCCTTGAGGAGGGGTCAACGGACCCCAAAATTCAGCCTTTCCAAAAGAAGGGATACAAAAAAAAAAACCTGACACACTGGTCTAACAGGCAAGAAAACAGAAACAAGCTGTGGCAACAGCTTGTAACAGTGCCCCCCCCCCCCTGACGGTGGCCACTGGACACAAGACAAGGAAAAAAAAAACTTTTTTTTTTTATATACACACCACAAGGCAAGAGTCAGCAATATTTATTTTTATTTTTCTTCTTTTTACCCTGTGCTTGCTTGGCGACACCAGGAAAGGAAGAAACCTCTCAAAAAAATCTTCAAAACATATAGGTCGAGCAATCAGATGCTTCTTCCCTCTCCTACCAGAGTGCCCCAGCATATAAGAAACCTTATCAGTTTCAGAATCTGAGAACAGACCATAGATTGGTTCCATTCCCCTAGGTACTGAAACTTTAGAAGATTTCCTGTAGGGAGAAGACAGGAAAGCACATCCAGTAGCAATGGTAATAGGCTGTGATTTTTGTGCCGAGTTTACAGTATACGGTGGACTCTCAGCATATAAGATGGGTGACCTAGAGGAACCTGAACCAATTTCTTTGGAACCATATCTCTTAATAACTGCATCACTGAATTCCGGGGGATCCTGAAGAATGGGATCTTCAGCTTTCATTAAGCTGGACGCCCACTCAAAAGGCTCTCCTCTAAAGGAATATATCAGATAGAGCACAAGGTTCTCTGAAGTGATGCCCAGAAATGGTCTAGACAACAAAATGGTGTAATAGTGTTTGTAAAGCGCCAGAAATTGGACTAAGTCCCAATCAAAGATTATAGATGTTGAGATATCAACAGAGTCAGGATCTGCTTCCTTCCCATCTGACTGACTAGAGTGCTTTGCTAGGACCTGGTCACAATTGACCTTACTCGAGGCTGTGACTTTATGAAACCCACCAGGGGCAGTGACTTTCTGAACCCCACCTGGGGCAGTGGCCCTTGGAACCCCACCTGGGGCAGTGGCCCTTGGAACCCCACCTGGGGTAGTGTCCCTTGGAACCCCACCTGGGGCAGTGGCCCTCGGATCCCCACCTGGGGCAGTGGCCCTCGGATCCCCACCTAGGGCAGTGGCCTTCGGGAACCCCACTGGGGCGGTGGCCTTCGGGAACCCCGCTGGGGTCAGCACCTCGTATTCTTTTACTGGGACCGGGCCGTCAGCCTCCCTCTCTGGGACCGGGCCGTCAGCCTCCCTCTCTGGGACCGGGCCGTCAGCCTCCCTCTCTGAGTCGATAATTATCGAAACTTCTCCCGGGACAATGACTTCCGGGACTTTTGCTGAAGCTATAACCTTCAGAACCTCCACTAACGCTATGCCTCTTGGGTCCTTTCCTGGGGAAGCGACTTCTAGACCCTTCTCTGGGGCTGTGTCTCTCGAGACCCCACTTGGGGATATTACTTCAAAGATCCCTTCTGGGGTTTTGCTTCTCGAGTTCCCTTCTAGAACTATGGTTTAAGACACCTTCTCTGGAGTTGCGCTTTTCAAGTCCCTACCTGGGGTAACAGCTTCTGAGATCCCTTCTGGCACTGACACCTGAGCTATAATATTCGATGTACCTCTATGACTCTGGGCATCGGGTACCGCTCCAGGACTCTGGGCATCGGGTACCGCTCCAGGACTCTGGGCATCGGGTACCGCTCCAGGACTCTGGGCATCGGGTACCGCTCCAGAGGTTTGCAACTCTGCTTCAACAGGAAAATAAAGAGAGGAGAGAAACATTCTCCTCTGGTTCCTGAATCTATAATGGGGCTCCCTAGCCCAAGGACCCCAATTATAGGACAGAGTGCTTTTTAGTGTGGGTTGTGTGACAAGTACCTCTGCCACAGTAGAGACAGGAGTAGGTCTTGTATCCTGACTCAACTTGGCCAGAGGGCAGGACTTGTCGCCACACTTTGGCTTGCACAACTCACAGGTCTGCAGATAGTGGCCTAAACCCCCACAATATAGGCATAAATTTAAGTTTCTGCGACGCAGACGCTCCTCTTCTGAGAGCCTGGGCCGCAGAAAACTTTTAAACTTTTTCTCTCCAACTGAACCTGAGGATTCTCTTGTCACCATTTTGTGAGCAAGAGTCTCTTTAGAGGTAGATGAACTCTCAACGACTTCTGGCAAGATAAGCAAAATTTTAGTCAGAAGGTTTTTCAGTTGCTTTAAGGATTGCTGCAAAACTTCCAGTCGCTCAGGTTTCAAAGCACTGAAAGCAGAGTTCAGGGCTGAGAGAGACGCCTGCAGGGCTTGCATAGTTGGCATAGGAGGATTTTAAACTAGACAAGACAAGACTAAACTAGACTAGACAAGACTGGACTTTTTTTTAAACTAGACAAGACAAGACAAGACTGGATTCTGCACACCAGACTGGATTCTGCACACCGGACTGGATTCTGCACAATGAATTCTAGACAGGACTGGATTCTGCACACCGGACTGGATTCTGCATACTGAATTCTAGACAGGACTGGATTCTAAACACCGGACTGGATTCTGCACACTGAATTCTAGACAGGACTGGATTCTAAACACCGGACTGGATTCTGCACACTGAATTCTAGACAGGACTGGATTCTAAACACCGGACTGGATTCTGCACACTGAATTCTAGACAAGACACTGGACCAAAAAAGAAAAAAACTACTATTTAGCTTTGTTTCTTTTTTGTTGTATGGCTGGTGATAATGTTAGGTTCCTGGTGCACAGAACAAGGGAGATGTTGCGTAGTGAGTCCAGAGCACCAGAACGTGATGCTGAAATAAGGTGTGGTGTGGAAATAGCCCCTAGCACCCTACCTCCATTGTTTCACCCGTGTGGTCAGTTCACGCCTGAGTGACTATGGTTTCTTGGGCCCACGGCAGCCGCGTTTGAAGGGCGGATTAGGTCTGCCCAACTCCGATGCCCCCAGGTCTTAGAGTAAGACAAGGTGTGAACCGAGACAGGATAATAACAAGGGGACCTCTAACCAAAGCAAACAGAAGGCTAGGGGCTACAAACAACCCTAAAACTAAGTATATGTGCGGCACGCCGCCAAAGGAAAAGAACAACAAAGGAAATGCTGTCCACACGCCGACACAATACTGTTGTGTACCGGCGGTGACAGCATATGCAGAACCCTCTGCAAAACAGTAACAAATAAAACCAAAGAATACAGCGGCCTAGGCCGACGGACGCGGCAAAGCCGCTACTCACGGAACCGGTACAAATACTGGCAAACGGACAGGAACCCCCAATGTAGCCGACACAGGCTCTCAGAACCGGAGGACAGGCAGAATCCCAAACGACAGACCGGTGGACACCAAGAAGCCAGATACTCGACCAGGCACAGACAAAGCCACAGGACTTGTGGACAGGAACGCTTCACGGCAGGACACGGGATCAGACACTGGAAGCAGCTAGACAGACACTGCTAGACAGGAGCTCAGGAACTGGCAGGGACTAGCTCAGAACTCAAGAACTCTGGAACTATCACCAGCCTCTGTGTATTGCACTGAGCCAGAATATAACAGAGAGTCCTAATTAATTATGTCGTGCAGCTGCCCTGCTGCACAACTGAGAGGTGCAAGTAACAGACAGGTGAGGCTGAACACATGGGAACAAGCTGCAATTACACAGACTCACCACCGGCAGCAAACAAGAGTCTTCTTAAACCAGAGCAAGGGAAATCCTGGCCTGCAAGACAACTATAAACATAAAATAGGAATGAACCACTACCTGTGGTTCATAACAGTACCCTCTCCTTAAGGGTGAGCTCCGAACACCCCATGACACCCACGGGGAACATAAACAGAAGTATAACATAAAATACATAACCAAAATGCAAAACAGGAATGAGCCGTGGCTCATAACAGGAGTAGTGCACTGCTTAACTATTATATATATATATATATACACACATACACATGTATGTATATATATATATATATATATATATATATATTTATTATGTATTACTGGACGGCACTCCGGAACCACCAACCCAAATGAAACACAGTAGTCACGGTGTGATGGTCAACGTTTCAGACATTGTGTCCCTTTTATCAAGAACTAAGTATATAACAACCAAAACAGAATATATAGACATACCACCCTGTGTGCTCGCTCGTGAAGTCCCGCCAAACCTCCCGCTCCAGGGTCTGATGACATCATCAGCACGGACCCGCATCGGACCCCTACTGTGTTTCATTTGGGTTGGTGGCTCCGGAGTGCTGTCCAGTGATACATACCAAATATCCAAACCAGGAAGGAAAGGCACCTGGCCAAGTCGATTCACATTAATCTGAGTGACGAACAATTTGATCCTATATATATATATATATATATATATATATATATATATATATATATATACATACACTGCTCAAAAAAATAGAAGGAACACTAAAATAACACATCCTAGATCTGAATGAATTAAATATTCTTATTAAATACTTTGTTCTTTACATAGTTTAATGTGCTGACAACAAAATCACACAAAAATTATAAATGGAAATCTAATTTATTAACCCATGGAGGTCTGGATTTGGAGTCACACTCAAAATTAAAGTGGAAAAACACACTACAGGCTGATCCAACTTTGATGTAATGTCCTTAAAACAAGTCAAAATGAGGCTCAGTAGTGTGTGGTGGTGACCGGGGTGCCTTGTTATTACGCAGGGAAGCCCGTTGGATCTTTGAGCTCCGCACACTTTCACCGTACGGTCTCAATGAGTCCAATAATTTGGGGTGTTTTCTCTAGTCATGTATATGCCCCCCCAACAGGCCAAATGTTTTTTTCATAGTGTCTGAGTATTTATTATAAAACCAGGCTATTAATTATTATAGAGCTAATTAGTTCTTTTTTTTCTATGCCACTAGAAATTAGTATTTACCAATGGATGTATGTCTTTTTATGCTAATATATCATTGTAATCGCAGTATATACATTTCTCTATCGTCCTAGTGGATGCTGGGGTTCCTGAAAGGACCATGGGGAATAGCGGCTCCGCAGGAGACAGGGCACAAAAAGTAAAGCTTTAGGATCAGGTGGTGTGCACTGGCTCCTCCCCCTATGACCCTCCTCCAAGCCTCAGTTAGATTTTTGTGCCCGGCCGAGAAGGGTGCAATCTAGGTGGCTCTCCTAAAGAGCTGCTTAGAAAAGTTTAGCTTAGGTTTTTTATTTTACAGTGAGTCCTGCTGGCAACAGGATCACTGCAACGAGGGACTTAGGGGAGAAGAAGTGAACTCACCTGCGTGCAGGATGGATTGGCTTCTTTGGCTACTGGACATTAGCTCCAGAGGGACGATCACAGGTACAGCCTGGATGGTCACCGGAGCCTCGCCGCCGGCCCCCTTGCAGATGCTGAAAAGAGAAGAAGGTCCAGAATCGGCGGCAGAAGACTCCTCAGTCTTCTTAAGGTAGCGCACAGCACTGCAGCTGTGCGCCATTGCTCTCAGCACACTTCACACGGCAGTCACTGAGGGTGCAGGGCGCTGGGAGGGGGGCGCCCTGGGAGGCAATGTAAACCTATTTTTTGGCAAAAAATACCTCACATATAGCCTCCGGGGGCTATATGGAGATATTTAACCCCTGCCAGAATCCGTTGAAGAGCGGGAGACGAGCCCGCCGAAAAAGGGGCGGGGCCTATCTCCTCAGCACACAGCGCCATTTTCCCTCACAGAAAGGCTGGAGGGAAGGCTCCCAGGCTCTCCCCTGCACTGCACTACAGAAACAGGGTTAAAACAGAGAGGGGGGGCACTAATTTGGCGTTAGAAATATATAAAAAGATGCTATAAGGGAAAACACTTATATAAGGTTGTCCCTATATAATTATAGCGTTTTTTGGTGTGTGCTGGCAAACTCTCCCTCTGTCTCTCCAAAGGGCTAGTGGGTCCTGTCCTCTATCAGAGCATTCCCTGTGTGTGTGCTGTGTGTCGGTACGTGTGTGTCGACATGTATGAGGACGATGTTGGTGAGGAGGCGGAGCAATTGCCTGTAATGGTGATGTCACTCTCTAGGGAGTCGACACCGGAATGGATGGCTTATTTAGGGAATTACGTGATAATGTCAACACGCTGCAAGGTCGGTTGACGACATGAGACGGCCGACAAACAATTAGTACCGGTCCAGACGTCTCAAAAACACCGTCAGGGGTTTTAAAACGCCCGTTTACCTTAGTCGGTCGACACAGACACGGACACTGAATCCAGTGTCGACGGTGAATAAACAAACGTATTCCTTATTAGGGCCACACGTTAAGGGCAATGAAGGAGGTGTTACATATTTCTGATACTACAAGTACCACAAAAGAGGGTATTATGTGGGATGTGAAAAAACTACCTGTAGTTTTTCCTGAATCAGATAAATTAAATGAAGTGTGTGATGATGCGTGGGTTCCCCCCGATAGAAAATTATTGGCGGTATACCCTTTCCCGCCAGAAGTTAGGGCGCGTTGGGAAACACCCCTTAGGGTGGATAAGGCGCTCACACGCTTATCAAAACAAGTGGCGGTACCGTCTATAGATAGGGCCGTCCTCAAGGAGCCAGCTGACAGGAGGCTGGAAAATATCATATAAAAGTATATACACACATACTGGTGTTATACTGCGACCAGCGATCGCCTCAGCCTGGATGTGCAGAGCTGGGGTGGCTTGGTCGGATTCCCTGACTAAAAATATTGATACCCTTGACAGGGACAGTATTTTATTGACTATAGAGCATTTAAAGGATGCATTTCTATATATGCGAGATGCACAGAGGGATATTTGCACTCTGGCATCAAGAGTAAGTGCGATGTCCATATCTGCCAGAAGATGTTTATGGACACGACAGTGGTCAGGTGATGCAGATTCCAAACGGCACAAAGGTGTATTGCCGTATAAAGGAAGAGGAGTTATTTGGGGTCGGTCCATCGGACCTGGTGGCCACGGCAACTGCTGGAAAATCCACCGTTTTTACCCTAAGTCACATCTCTGCAGAAAAAGACACCGTCTTTTCAGCCTCAGTCCTTTCGTCCCTATAAGAGTCATATTTGCCCAGGGATAGAGGAAAGGGAAGAAGACTGCAGCAGGCAGCCCATTCCCAGGAACAGAAGCCTTCCACCGCTTCTGCCAAGCTCTCAGCATGACGCTGGGACCGTACAGGACCCCTGGATCCTACAAGTAGTATCCCAGGGGTACAGATTGGAATGTCGAAACGTTTCCCCCTCGCAGGCTCCTGAAGTCTGCTTTACCAAGGTATCCCTCCGACAAGGAGGCAGTATGGGAAAAAATTCACAAGCTGTATTCCCAGCAGGTGATAATCAAATTACCCCTCCTACAACAAGGAAAGGGGTATTATTCCACACTATATTGTGGTACTGAAGCCAGAAGGCTAGGTGAGACCTATTCTAAATCTAAAAAAATTTGAACACTTACAAAGGTTCAAATCAAGATGGAGTCACTCAGAGCAGTGATAACGAACCAGGAAGAAGGGGACTATATAGTGTCCCGGGACATCAGGGATGCTTACCTCCATGTCCCAAATTTGCCCTTCTCACTAAGGGTACCTCAGGTTCGTGGTATAGAACTGTCACTGTCAGTTTCAGACGCTGCCGTTTGGATTGTCCACGGCACCCCGGGTCTTTACCAAGGTAATGGCCGAAATGATGATTCTTCTTCGAAGAAAAGGCGTCTTAATTACCCCTTACTTGGACGATCTCCTGATAAGGGCAAAGTCCAGGGAACAGTTGGAGGTCGGAGTAGCACTATCTCGGATACTGCTACAACAGCACGGATGGATTCTAAATATTCCAAAATCGCAGCTGATCCTGACGACACGTCTGCTGTGCCTAGGGATGATTCTGGACACAGTCCAGAAAAAGGTGTTTCTCCCGGAAGAGAAAGCCAGGGAGTTATCCGAGCTAGTCAAGAACCTCCTAAAACCAGGAAAAGTGTCAGTGCATCATTGCACAAGGGTCCTGGTAAAAATGGTGGCTTCCTACGAAGCAATTCCATTCGGCAGATTTCACGCAAGAACTTTTCAGTGGGATCTGCTGGACAAATGGTCCGGATCGCATCTTCAGATGCATCAGCGGATAACCCTATATCCAAGGACAAGGGTGTCTCTCCTGTGGTGGTTACAGAGTGCTCATCTTCTAGAGGGCCGCAGATTCGGCATTCAGGATTGGATGCTGGTGACCACGGAGGCCAGCCCGAGAGGCTGGGGAGCAGTCACACAAGGAAAAAATTTCCAGGGAGTGTGATCAAGTCTGGAGACTTTTCTCCACATAAATATACTGGAGCTAAGGGTAAATTTATAATGCTCTAAGCTTAGCAAGACCTCTGCTTCAAGGTCAGCCGGTATTGATCCAGTGGGAAAAACATCACGGCAGTCGCCCACGTAAACAGACAGGGCGGCACAAGAAGCAGGAGGGCAATGGCAAAAGCGTCCCGTCTGAACAAAAAGCGGGACAGGTATTGCGCCAGGTCAAGAGACCCTCAGGCAATAGCTGTGGACGTTCTGGTAACACCGTGGGTGTACCAGTCGGTGTATGTGTTCCCTCCTCTGCTTCTCATACCTAAGGTACTGAGAATTATAAGACGTAGAGGAGTAAGAACTATACTCATGGCTCCGGATTGGCCAAGAAGGACTTGGTACCCGGAACTTCAAGAGATGCTCACAGAGGACTTATGGCCTCTGCCGCTAAGAAGGGACTTGCTTCAGCAAGTACCATGTCTGTTCCAAGACTTACCGCAGCTGCGTTTGACGGCATGGCGGTGGAACGCCGGATCCTAAGGGAAAAAGGCATTCCGGAAGAGGTCATTCCTACCCTGGTCAAAGCCAGGAAGGAGGTGACCGCACAACATTATCACCACATGTGGCGAAAATATGTTGCGTGGTGTGAGGCCAGGAAGGCCCCACGAAGAAATTTCAACTCGGTCGATTCCTGCATTTCCTGCAAACAGGAGTGTCTATGGGCCTCAAATTGGGGCCCATTAAGGTTCAAATTTCGGCCCTGTCTATTTTCTTCCAGAAAGAATTGGCTTCAGTTCCTGAAGTCCAGAAGTTTGTCAAGGGAGTATTGCATATACAACCCCCTTTTGTGCCTCCAGTGGCACTGTGGGATCTCAACGTAGTTCTGGGATTCCTCAAATCACATTGGTTTAAAACCAGTCAAATCTGTGGATTTGAAGCATCTCACATGAAAAGTGACCATGCTCTTGGCCCTGGCCTGGGCCAGGCGAGTGTCAAATTGGTGGGTTTTTTCTCAAAAAAGCCCATATCTGTTTGTCCATTCGGACAGGGCAGAGCTGCGGACTCGTCCCCAGTTCTCTCCCTAAGGTGGTGTCAGTGTTTCACCTGAACCAGCTTATTGTGGTGCCTTGCGCCTACTAGGGACTTGGAGGACTCCAAGTTGCTGGATGTTGTCAGGGCCCTGAAAGTATAGGTTCCAGGACGGCTGGAGTCAGGAAAACTGACTTGCTGTTATCCTGTATGCACCCAACAAACTGGGTGCTCTTGCTTCTAAGCAGACTATTGCTAGTTGGATGTGTAATACAATTCAGCTTGCACATTCTGTGGCAGGCCTGCCACAGCCAAAATATGTAAATGCCCATTCCACAAGGAAGGTGGGCTCATCTTGGGCGGCTGCCCGAGGGGTCTCGGCTTTACAACTTTGCCGAGCGGCTATTTAGTCAGGGGCAAACACGCTTGTAAAATCCTACAAATTTGATACCCTGGCTAAGGAGGACCTGGAGTTCTCTCATTCGGTGCTGCAGAGTCATCCGCACTCTCCCGCCCGTTTGGGAGCTTTGGTATAATCCCCATGGTCCTTTCAGGAACCCCAGCATCCACTAGGACGATAGAGAAAATAAGAATTTACTTACCGATAATTCTATTTCTCGGAGTCCGTAGTGGATGCTGGGCGCCCATCCCAAGTGCGGATTATCTGCATTACTTGTACATAGTTACAAAAATCGGGTTATTATTGTTGTGAGCCATCTTTTCAGAGGCTCCGCTGTTATCATACTGTTAACTGGGTTCAGATCACAGGTTGTACAGTGTGATTGGTGTGGCTGGTATGAGTCTTACCCGGGATTCAAAATCCTTCCTTATTGTGTACGCTCGTCCGGGCACAGTATCCTAACTGAGGCTTGGAGGAGGGTCATAGGGGGAGGAGCCAGTGCACACCACCTGATCCTAAAGCTTTACTTTTTGTGCCCTGTCTCCTGCGGAGCCGCTATTCCCCATGGTCCTTTCAGGAACCCCAGCATCCACTACGGACTCCGAGAAATAGAATTATCGGTAAGTAAATTCTTATTTTAATGCATGCCCTGCCCTTATATCACTTCTAGCAGTAGCTTTTTTCACACTTGGAGTTTTTCACATTGTTTACACACTTTTCAAGGTGATTGTTCTTTGTTATTGCAGCGCTATGAATGCCTCCGGCGGGTAACTATGGAAACGGCGCTGGAGAGCGCGCGTCGCCCCGGGGTGACGTCATCGAACCCCGTCCAGGAAGCACACACAGCGTGCAGGATGGTTTGTGTGGTGGGCTATATAAGGTAAGAGTGTTTGTTTTGTAAGTTATTCTTGTCCTGACGAAATTTATGAAAATAAATGAAACGTTGACTCATTGAAGCTGCGCTGTCAGCTTGTTATTCAAACCAGCTTTTTGCTCCATAGCAAGTCCTTCGAGTGCCGGATCTTTTTCACTCTGCTATATATATATATATATATATATATATATATGTAAACGAAAAACTCCGGCACTCCAGTCGTCCCCCTCAGGGTGTACCTCGCTCCGGTGCCTTCCCCAGGGATCCTATCCCTGACATGTACCCATCAAAAAAATCAGAGGCGGCACTCAGAGACTTGGAAAACAGTGAAAAGCTGTATTAGTGAGGTCAACGTTTCGGGGACCACCTCCCCGTCTTCAGGACAAACACACAGTGACAATCGTGAACAATAAATACACACTTACCCCCCTCCTCTTCTGATTTCCCCGCCAGCGTGCGCCGCAGCCACGCCAGCCGCACTTCCTGTCCGGTGTACTGTGTATGACGTCTGGGACGGAAGTGACGTATCATTGTTCCGTGGGCCGCGTAACCATGGCAACGCTGGAGGGGAAAGAGAAAAAGTGAACACTTAAACATCCCCTTAGTGTATTTCCAATAAAAATGTGCTTCTCATGCATGCTTCTCATGATCTTTAGAGGAAATGTATTTTTTATCAAATGTAAGTTTTAAATGTATTTCTCTGACGTCCTAAGTGGATGCTGGGGACTCCGTCAGGACCATGGGGAATAGCGGCTCCGCAGGAGACAGGGCACAAAAGTAAAAGCTTTAGGATCAGGTGGTGTGCACTGGCTCCTCCCCCTATGACCCTCCTCCAAGCCTCAGTTAGGTTTTTGTGCCCGGCCGAGAAGGGTGCAATCTAGGTGGCTCTCCTAAAGAGCTGCTTAGAGTAAAAGTTTTATTAGGTTTTTTATTTTCAGTGAGTCCTGCTGGCAACAGGCTCACTGCAACGAGGGACTTAGGGGAGAAGAAGTGAACTCACCTGCGTGCAGGATGGATTGGCTTCTTAGGCTACTGGACACTAGCTCCAGAGGGACGATCACAGGTACAGCCTGGATGGGTCACCGGAGCCGCGCCGCCGACCCCCTTGCAGATGCTGAAGAGAGAAGAGGTCCAGAAATCGGCGGCTGAAGACTTCTCAGTCTTCATGAGGTAGCGCACAGCACTGCAGCTGTGCGCCATTGCTCTCAGCACACTTCACACCAACGGTCACTGAGGGTGCAGGGCGCTGGGGGGGGGCGCCCTGGGCAGCAATGAAAGTACCTATACTGGCTAAAAATACATCACATATAGCCTCTGGGGCTATATGGATGTATTTAACCCCTGCCAGGTTGTCAGAAAAACGGGAGAAGAAGCCCACCGAAAAGGGGGCGGGGCCTATTCTCCTCAGCACACAGCGCCATTTTCCCTCACAGAACGGCTGGTGGGAAGGCTCCCAGGCTCTCCCCTGCACTGCACTACAGAAACAGGGTTAAAACAGAGAGGGGGGGCACTTATTTGGCGATATGATTATATATTAAGATGCTATAAGGGAAAACACTTATATAAAGGTTGTCCCTGTATAATTATAGCGTTTTGGTGTGTGCTGGCAAACTCTCCCTCGACAGGGACAGTATTTTATTGACTATAGAGCATTTAAAGGATGCATTTCTATATATGCGAGATGCACAGAGGAATATTTGCACTCTGGCATCAAGAGTAAGTGCGATGTCCATATCTGTCAGAAGATGTTTATGGACACGACAGTGGTCTGGTCAGGTGATGCAGATTCCAAACGGCACATGGAAGTATTGCCGTATAAAGGGGAGGAGTTATTTGGGGTCGGTCCATCGGACCTGGTGGCCACGGCAACAGCTGGAAAATCCACCTTTTTTACCCCAAGTCACATCTCAGCAGAAAAAGACACCGTCTTTTCAGCCTCAGTCCTTTCGTCCCCATAAGGGCAAGCGGGCAAAAGGCCAGTCATATCTGCCCAGGGATCGAGGAAAGGGAAGAAGACTGCAGCAGGCAGCCCATTCCCAGGAACAGAAGCCCTCCACCGCTTCTACCAAGTCCTCAGCATGACGCTGGGGCCGTACAAGCGGACTCAGGTGCGGTGGGGGGTCGTCTCAAGAGTTTCAGCACGCAGTAGGCTCACTCGCAAGTGGACCCCTGGAGCCTACAAGTAGTATCCCAGGGGTACAGATTGGAAATTCGAGACGTCTCCCCCTCGCAGGTTCCTGAAGTCTGCTTTACCAACGTCTCCCTCCGACAGGGAGGCAGTATTGGAAACAATTCACAAGCTGTATTCCCAGCAGGTGATAATCAAAGTACCCCTCCTACAACAAGGAAAGGGGTATTATTCCACACTATATTGTGGTACTGAAGCCAGACGGCTCGGTGAGACCTATTCTAAATCTGAAATATTTGAACACTTACATACAAAGGTTCAAATCAAGATGGAGTCACTCAGAGCAGTGATAGCGAACCAGGAAGAAGGGGACTATATGGTGTCCCTGGACATCAGGCATGCTTACCTCCATGTCCCAATTTGCCCTTCTCACCAAGGGTACCCCAGGTTCGTGGTACAGAACTGTCACTATCAGTTTCAGACGCTGCCGTTTGGATTGTCCACGGCACCCCGGGTCTTTACCAAGGTAATGGCCGAAATGATGATTCTTCTTCAAAGAAAATGGACGATCTCCTGATAAGGGCAAGGTCCAGAGAACAGTTGGAGGTCGGAGTAGCACTATCTCAAGTAGTTCTACGACAGCACGGGTGGATTCTAAATATTCCAAAATCGCAGCTGTTTCCGACGACACGTCTGCTGTTCCTAGGGATGATTCTGGACACAGTCCAGAAAAGGGTGTTTCTCCCGGAGAAGAAAGCCAGGGAGTTATCCGAGCTAGTCAGGAACCTCCTAAAACCAGGAAAAGTGTCAGTGCATCATTGCACAAGGGTCCTGGGAAAAATGGTGGCTTCTTACGAAGCGATTCCATTCGGCAGATTTCACGCAAGAACTTTTCAGTGGGATCTGCTGGAAAAATGGTCCGGATCGCATCTTCAGATGCATCAGCGGATAACCCTGTCTCCAAGGACAAGGGTGTTTCTTCTGCGGTGGCTGCAGAGTGCTCATCTATTAAAGGGCCGCAGATTCGGCATTCAGGACTGGGTCCTGGTGACCACGGATGCCAGCCTGAGAGGCTGGGGAGCAGTCACACAGGGAAAAAATTTCCAGGGAGTGTGATATAGTCTGGAGACTTCTCTCCACATAAATATACTGGAGCTAAGGGCAATTTACAATGCTCTAAGCTTAGCAAGACCTCTGCTTCAAGGTCAGCCGGTATTGATCCAGTGGGACAACATCACGGCAGTCGCCCACGTAAACAGACAGGGCGGCACAAGAAGCAGGAGGGCAATGGCAGAAACTGCAAGGATTCTTCGCTGGGCGGAAAATCATGTGATAACACTGTCAGCAGTGTTCATTCCGGGAGTGGACAACTGGGAAGCAGACTTCCTCAGCAGGCACGACCTCCACCCGGGAGAGTGGGGACTTCATCGGGAAGTCTTCCACATGATTGTGAACCGTTGGGAAAGACCAAAGGTGGACATGATGGCGTCCAGCCTGAACAAAAAACTGGACAGGTATTGCGCCAGGTCAAGAGACCCTCAGGCAATAGCTGTGGACGTTCTGGTAACACCGTGGGTGTACCAGTCGGTGTATGTGTTCCCTCCTCTGCTTCTCATACCCAAGGTACTGAGAATTATAAGACGTAGAGGAGTAAGAACTATACTCGTGGCTCCGGATTGGCCAAGAAGGACTTGGTACCTGGAACTTCAAGAAATGCTCACAGAGGACTCATGGCCTCTGCCGCTAAGAAGGGACTTGCTTCAGCAAGTACCATGTCTGTTCCAAGACTTACCGCGGCTGCGTTTGACGGCATGGCGGTGGAACGCCGGATCCTAAGGGAAAAAGGCATTCCGGAAGAGGTCATTCCTACCCTGGTCAAAGCCAGGAAGGAGGTGACCGCACAACATTATCACCACATGTGGCGAAAATATGTTGCGTGGTGTGAGGCCAGGAAGGCCCCACGAAGAAATTTCAACTCGGTCGATTCCTGCATTTCCTGCAAACAGGAGTGTCTATGGGCCTCAAATTGGGGTCCATTAAGGTTCAAATTTCGGCCCTGTCAATTTTCTTCCAGAAAAAATTGGCTTCAGTTCCTGAAGTCCAGAAGTTTGTCAAGGGAGTACTGCATATACAACCCCCTTTTGTGCCTCCAGTGGCACTGTGGGATCTCAACGTAGTTCTGGGATTCCTCAAATCACATTGGTTTAAACCGCTCAAATCTGTGGATTTGAAATATCTCACATGGAAAGTGACCATGCTGTTGGCCCTGGCCTCGGCCAGGCGAGTGTCAGAATTGGCGGCTTTGTCTCACAAAGCCCATATCTGATTGTCCATTCGGACAGGGCAGAGCTGCGGACTCGTCCCCAGTTTCTCCCTAAGGTGGTGTCAGCGTTTCACCTGCACCAGCTTATTGTGGTACCTGCGGCTACTAGGGACTTGGAGGACTCCAGGTTGCTAGATGTTGTCAGGGCCCTGAAAATATAGGTTCCAGGACGGCTGGAGTCAGGAAAACTGACTTGCTGTTATCCTGTAGGCACCCAAAAAACTGGGTGCTCTTGCTTCTAAGCAGACGATTGCTAGTTGGATGTGTAGTACAATTCAGCTTGCACATTCTGTGGCAGGCCTGCCAAAGCCAAAATATGTAAATGCCCATTCCACAAGGAAGGTGGGCTCATCTTGGGCGGCTGCCCGAGGGGTCTCGGCTTTACAACTTTGCCGAGCTGCTACTTGGTCAGTGGCACACCCTGGCTGAGGAGGACCTGGAGTTCTCTCATTCGGTGCTGCAGTCATCCGCACTCTCCCGCCCGTTTGGGAGCTTTGGTATAATCCCCATGGTCCTGACGGAGTCCCCAGCATCCACTTAGGACGTCAGAGAAAATAAGAATTTACTTACCGATAATTCTATTTCTCGTAGTCCGTAGTGGATGCTGGGCGCCCATCCCAAGTGCGGATTGTCTGCAATACTTGTACATAGTTATTGTTACAAAAATCTGGTTATTATTGTTGTGAGCCATCTTTTCAGAGGCTCCGCTGTTATCATGCTGTTAACTGGGTTCAGATCACAGGTTGTACAGTGTGATTGGTGTGGCTGGTATGAGTCTTACCCGGGATTCAAAATCCTTCCTTATTGTGTACGCTCGTCCGGGCACAGTATCCTAACTGAGGCTTGGAGGAGGGTCATAGGGGGAGGAGCCAGTGCACACCACCTGATCCTAAAGCTTTTACTTTTGTGCCCTGTCTCCTGCGGAGCCGCTATTCCCCATGGTCCTGACAGAGTCCCCAGCATCCACTACGGACTACGAGAAATAGAATTATCGGTAAGTAAATTCTTATTTTTTTAATATATATTACAATTCAATTTAACCTAAGAAGGCAGCTAGCTGTTATCTGCCACAGTTTTAATCATGCATGAGAAGCACGTTTTTATTGGAAATACACTAAGGGGATGTTTAAGTGTTCACTTTTTCTCTTTCCCCTCCAGCGTTGCCATGGTTACGCGGCCCACGGAACAACGATACGTCACTTCCGTCCCAGACGTCATACACAGTACACCGGACAGGAAGTGCGGCTGGCGTGGCTGCGGCGGACGCTGGCGGGGAAATCAGAAGAGGAGGGGGGTAAGTGTGTATTTATTGTTCACGATTGTCACTCTGTGTTTGTCCTAAAGACGGGGAGGTGGTCCCCGAAACGTTGAACTCACTAATACAGCTTTTCACTGTTTTCCAAGTCTCTGAGTGCCGCCTCTGATTTTTTTGATGGGTATATATATATATATAGAATAGCGGAGACCTAGGCGCTTCAGTACCAGTGTGCAATATTAGAAAGTTGTGAGTGACAATCCTTATCTCTTTTAAGAGTAGCTGCTCATAATACAGAATGTGTGTAGGGTATACACTTAATAACAGAAATAAATAGTGGGGAGTATAAGCGCTTAGAAGTGATGTAACAACTTTTCAAGGGAAAACAGAGTGAGGTGGGTATAATTAAAACCAATAGTACTTATCTGGTTTTACACAAATTTCCAACCGTGGTTGATCATTTTGGGATTCACATGTAAAGAAAGAATATAACAGAACATAGTGTGTACTGTTTCAACAGAGTAATTGTCGTATAGCAATATAGAGCAATCAATTTAGGGAACGTGCTTATTCCCAATTCTGTGAATTTGATAGCCCAGACATTTTAAACGTAAACAGATAACAGTTTAATATACAAGACATACAGATGGCTACACTAAAAACGTACAAGATAAAAGATATATTGAGGCTTATCTGTCCATCTAAAAGGGACTCAGCAGCAGACTGTCCCGATATAAAAAAAGCCAAAATGCATGCGTACAGATGTTTTAAAAGTTCAAAAGCTTATCTGTCCATTAGAGGAATTTCGGCATCAGCAGCATAGTCCCAACGCGTTTCGTCCGTTCAAGAGCCTGGACTTCTTCAAGGGGATATGACCAGTGTATCCATAATGCTCCCATTTTATACCATTCAAGTGGAAGTAGCACATGGTTAGTCTCTGACATCACTTCCTGTTGTGATGTGTACAGTGGTCACAGAATTTGAGACAAAAAGATGTATTGCTAAATAGCTATAAGCTAGATTTATAATACAGAAGGCAGAGATGTGTAAAAATAGTGCCAATTCAAGTGCAGGGTGATTAAAATACGTGACAGACTTTGTCTGTGAGATCCGGCGGCGGTGGAACGCAATTTGGAACGCACCGCCGTCTAGATGTGCCGTGGAACCGAAAATTCAAACCAAAGCTGGTTCTAATTATCCTCCCTCCAACAACTTAGATGATGTTATACTTCTTCATAATTAAAACGCTTTTACTTCATCTATAAACTACATCACAATCACCTTATTTCTTATTCTGCACCCTTTTCCCTTAAGCAACCTCTGCTTCCCACTTCCAAAATGGTGGGGCGTCACACTCATATTGAAAAATAGCGGTGCGTTCCACTCGTTTTTAACTCGTTTTTTAACTCGTTTTTAGGTCACACATTCACTTATTAATTTAAGTTGTCAGTATTCACCTCCCTGTTTTTGATTAATATGTTTATCATACATCGCGCTGGTGATATCTATACACCAGTGGGCTTTTTCCGGACACTTCCGCAAACAAGATGGCGGTGCGTTCCACCCATCATTTCTAGCGGCGGAAGTGACGCATCAAAGTTGGCGATGCGTTCCACGGCACATCTAGACGGCGGTGCGTTCCAAATTGCGTTCCACCGCCGCCGGATCTCACAGACAAAGTCTGTCACGTATTTTAATCACCCTGCACTTGAATTGGCACTATTTTTACACATCTCTGCCTTCTGTATTATAAATCTAGCTTATAGCTATTTAGCAATACATCTTTTTGTCTCAAATTCTGTGACCACTGTACACATCACAACAGGAAGTGATGTCAGAGACTAACCATGTGCTACTTCCACTTGAATGGTATAAAATGGGAGCATTATGGATACACTGGTCATATCCCCTTGAAGAAGTCCAGGCTCTTGAACGGACGAAACGCGTTGGGACTATGCTGCTGATGCCGAAATTCCTCTAATGGACAGATAAGCTTTTGAACTTTTAAAACATCTGTACGCATGCATTTTGGCTTTTTTTATATCGGGACAGTCTGCTGCTGAGTCCCTTTTAGATGGACAGATAAGCCTCAATATATCTTTTATCTTGTACGTTTTTAGTGTAGCCATCTGTATGTCTTGTATATTAAACTGTTATCTGTTTACGTTTAAAATGTCTGGGCTATCAAATTCACAGAATTGGGAATAAGCACGTTCCCTAAATTGATTGCTCTATATTGCTATACGACAATTACTCTGTTGAAACAGTACACACTATGTTCTGTTATATTCTTTCTTTACATGTGAATCCCAAAATGATCAACCACGGTTGGAAATTTGTGTAAAACCAGATAAGTACTATTGGTTTTAATTATACCCACCTCACTCTGTTTTCCCTTGAAAAGTTGTTACATCACTTCTAAGCGCTTATACTCCCCACTATTTATTTCTGTTATTAAGTGTATACCCTACACACATTCTGTATTATGAGCAGCTACTCTTAAAAGAGATAAGGATTGTCACTCACAACTTTCTAATATTGCACACTGGTACTGAAGCGCCTAGGTCTCCGCTATTCTATTTTTACTCTGGTCATTTTCCAAAGGCAGCTAGTACTTGTGCTATATTCATAATGTTTAAAAATAGAGGTCACGAGAAAAGAAATGATCTCTGTCATCAAATCTTTGATGAAGGTAATTCCAATAATGGAAATGACACACCTATTACCTCTGATATTGACTCCCTATTCTGGGAAGCAGAAAGATTACTAACCAGGGAAATAAAAACATGGTGGGAAATAAAAGGCCTTGAACAGTATATTAATGTGAATAGGATCCCTAGGGGCCTAAGACTCTTAAAAAGACCTACCTTTGGCCTAGAAAATCAGGAATTTATAAAAAATTGGGATGAGATACTGCATAATTGTTCCATCAATCTTATGAAACTCATCATCACTGAAAAAAAAGAAAACCATGGCTAAGATCGAGGAAGATCTCACCCTTAAAGAAGAACAACTCATCATCCATAAAGACAAAGACGATTTTAGAGCTAACGATACAACCTTAACTAAGAAACTCGAACACATAGAGGAGGAAGTAATTAAAGGCAAGCAGAAAAAATTCTTCAGAGACAAACAAGACTACATCAATAACCGGATCCAAAATTGGAGCAGATTTAAAGAGAAGAAACACCCCACTATTCCGGTTTTTCAAGATCCACGAATGAAAAAGTGGAAAACAACCCCTTTTTATCAAAAAAGGAATCCCCGCCCAAACCAATATGGTCAACAGGGACATCAAGCTAGAGATAAGTTAAATTCCCCGCATTTTACTTATGTGAATACTAACAACAGATTTTCAGCACTCCAAAGATGTGAATCAAACAGTGACTCCGATTTTTTATCTCCGGACCCAGCCACAGAAAATCCCTCTTCAGTAAGGAAAACCTTCTTCAGAGAGAGGTTCAAGGAAAGACTCCCCCTAAAAAGAGGTCTACAAGAAGAAGAGGCACTCGGGGCGGACGCAGAAAGACTGCACAAAAGACGGTTCCTATAGTGAAAGACATAGCCGAACTAGGCATATTCAACTTATCCAACCAAAGACTGGGGAAGGATGAAATTTCGCTTCTAAGTAAAGGCCTTAAATTCGCCCCATCGAAACAGATGAATAAATTTGAAACGTTCATTGATTTAAATAAATTTGCTAGATCACTAACTCTAAAAAGACATTTTGCGAAAAAAGAATTGAATTCAGAACACCTAGAACCATCTAAATCAGGACTCAAAAGAAAGTCCAAATTCTACCCCTTAGAATCAAAGGGCAACCACATTAATGTCTTTCAGGAACTTGTGAAAAAGGACATATGCGACACGGATCTAACATCATACCAATTTTCCAATCTAAGGAATAAAGAGAAAGAAGCCTTGAAAACATTACAAGAGAATCCCAATATCATCATAAAACAAGCAGACAAAGGGGGAGGTATTGTCATCCTGGATAGGGATGCCTATGAACAAGAAGCATACCGCCTTTTGAACGATACATCTTCTTATAAAAAGCTCACCAAGGATCCTACGAGTACTTTTATTGAGGAATTAAGACCAATCCTACTACACTATTTCCATAATAACACTCTGGATAAGAATGAATATCAATTTCTTCTGATGACAAATCCAGTGATACCTACATTCTACTATCTACCCAAGATACACAAATCATTAACCAAACCACCAGGAAGACCAATAATTTCAGGTATTGATTCACTTACCAGTCATATCTCTTAATATATAGACATCTTTTTACAAAAATACGTCATATCGTTACCTTCATTTCTGAAAGACACCAGCAGTGTAATCAATATCGTATCCAATATTGAATGGAAAGAGTCATATGTCTGGATTACTATCGACGTACAAAGTCTGTACACTTGCATCAAACATGATAAAGGCATAGAATCATGCAGAAGATTTATGGATAGAGATCCTGAAATTTCAACTCTCCATAAAAATGCAATCTGTGACCTGATGAATTTCACACTCAGCCATAATTATTTCATCTTCCAGAAAACATTTTTTCTACAAATCTGCAGAACCGCAATGGGGACTACATTTGCGCCCAGTTTTGCTAATTTGCTGATGGGATCATGGGAAGAAGACTGTATCTACAACAACAATGAATTCCTCAAAAATCTTATAGTCTATAAAAGATATATAGACGACATACTAATCATCTGGGAAGGAGGCATTGACCTGTTTAAAGAATTTCTAGGTAAATTGGAATGTAACAACTACAACTTGAAATTTACACATGAAGCTAACGGTGAAAAAATCAATTATCTTGACTTAACATTGTCAAACAACGGACCACAGATCGTTACCAGTAACCACATCAAAAATGTCGACACCAACAGCTACCTCCATTTCAAAAGCTGCCACGCGAAAAATTGGAAAACTAATATACCCTATTCACAATTTTATCGCATAAAACGGAATTGCAGCAACAAACAAGACTGCGATAAGCAGTTAGCTACCTATGCTGACAGGTTTAAAGAGAGAAAATACCCCGAAGCTGTGATAGAAAAAGCACTGTTAAAAACAGCAACCACATCACGACAAGAACTCTTCACTAAAAAGAGTCAAGTGAAAGATCGAAACTTCACTCCATTTATCACCACGTTTAGTAATCAAGAACAAAAAATTAAACAATCAGTCAGGAAACACTGGGACATTCTTCTGCTTGATCCAATTCTCAAAGAAATTCTTCCCCCAAAACCAGATATAGTATTCCGTAAAACCAACAACCTGAAGGACATTTTGGCTCCTAGCCACTTGCCAATTAAATCATCAAATCCCAGAAACACCATCGGAAGATGTAATGGATGCTATAAATGCGGTAACTGTAATATCTGCAAATTTCTCCATCCGAACAGGAAAAAGTTCTTTAATCATAACAACACAAAGGAGTATACAATAAAAGATTTTCTGAATTGCAACTCCACCATGATTATATATCTACTAGAATGCACCTGTGGTTTGAAGTATGTGGGTAAAACAAAGCGGATCCTTAAGCTACGAATACAGGAACACATCAGAAATATTAAAAATAAGGTCGATAACCACACAGTATCCAGACACTTCACAGAAAAACATAAATCAAATCCTGAAGAAATCAACTTTAAAGCCATTGAATGCGTTAAACTTAATGATAGAGGTGGAGATATATTGAATAAGCTCTCCAAAAGGGAGATGTTTTGGATTTATGAACTTCAAACATTGTCGCCACATGGACTTAACGAAGCTTTTGAAATTGCTCCATTCCTTTAATGCTGCTCATTTTTAATATTTCACATTTTTTCCTTAGGGAACACAGTCACTTTCTCACCCTTATTTATTTATTTATCGAAAATAAAATAAAATAAATCAATATATATTTTATATATTTTTTAATCTTCTAAGATCATTTGCCATTTTCAACTGGACTAATATTATTGTCCTGTTCCCCGTTTCTTTCTCTTTTTCTATTTTTCAGTCGCAATTTACATACGATTAAACCACCATAAAGACAACCGAAAATTCAACCCAAAGCTGGTTCTAATTATCCTCCCTCCAACAACTTAGATGATGTTATACTTCTTCATAATTAAAACGCTTTTACTTCATCTATAAACTACATCACAATCACCTTATTTCTTATTCTGCACCCTTTTCCCTTAAGCAACCTCTGCTTCCCACTTCCAAAATGGTGGGGCGTCACACTCATATTGAAAAATAGCGGTGCGTTCCACTCGTTTTTAACTCGTTTTTTAACTCGTTTTTAGGTCACACATTCACTTATTAATTTAAGTTGTCAGTATTCACCTCCCTGTTTTTGATTAATATGTTTATCATACATCGCGCTGGTGATATCTATACACCAGTGGGCTTTTTCCGGACACTTCCGCAAACAAGATGGCGGTGCGTTCCACCCATCATTTCTAGCGGCGGAAGTGACGCATCAAAGTTGGCGATGCGTTCCACGGCACATCTAGACGGCGGTGCGTTCCAAATTGCGTTCCACCGCCGCCGGATCTCACAGACAAAGTCTGTCACGTATTTTAATCACCCTGCACTTGAATTGGCACTATTTTTACACATCTCTGCCTTCTGTATTATAAATCTAGCTTATAGCTATTTAGCAATACATCTTTTTGTCTCAAATTCTGTGACCACTGTACACATCACAACAGGAAGTGATGTCAGAGACTAACCATGTGCTACTTCCACTTGAATGGTATAAAATGGGAGCATTATGGATACACTGGTCATATCCCCTTGAAGAAGTCCAGGCTCTTGAACGGACGAAACGCGTTGGGACTATGCTGCTGATGCCGAAATTCCTCTAATGGACAGATAAGCTTTTGAACTTTTAAAACATCTGTACGCATGCATTTTGGCTTTTTTTATATCGGGACAGTCTGCTGCTGAGTCCCTTTTAGATGGACAGATAAGCCTCAATATATCTTTTATCTTGTACGTTTTTAGTGTAGCCATCTGTATGTCTTGTATATTAAACTGTTATCTGTTTACGTTTAAAATGTCTGGGCTATCAAATTCACAGAATTGGGAATAAGCACGTTCCCTAAATTGATTGCTCTATATTGCTATACGACAATTACTCTGTTGAAACAGTACACACTATGTTCTGTTATATTCTTTCTTTACATGTGAATCCCAAAATGATCAACCACGGTTGGAAATTTGTGTAAAACCAGATAAGTACTATTGGTTTTAATTATACCCACCTCACTCTGTTTTCCCTTGAAAAGTTGTTACATCACTTCTAAGCGCTTATACTCCCCACTATTTATATATATATATATATATATATATATATATACAATTCGTATAACCGGCACTCACACTTCCTGTAATACTGCCGCGGTGCTCATTCCATAATGTGTAAAAGTCAATCCAACATACGGCACTCAGCGGGCTTAATCATCCGAAGTAAATCACAATGCAGGCAGCATAAGCTTTGCAACGTTTCGGCACTTTATTTGCCTTTGTCAAGCAGCATAACCATCACCATACAGTGTTAAAGTGAATCTTAAATACCCTTACCTCTCTCCATCGCGTCTCGGCCTCCCTCCCGTATCCGGACACGTCATTACCGCCTTCCGGGTGCAGCACACTCCTCCTTCCGTACACGATACTCCATGTGTTGTCATGGCAACCCGCGTCTATTGATAGCCGCGCTTGTTGCCAGGTTACGTCACAGTGAGAGTTAGCGCGGCTTGAGGGAGCTCCCCCGGATCAGTCACATAACGCTCCATATTGCAGGGATGAGGAGTACCCAGGCATCTGAAGAGGGGATATACCATAGAAAGTGAAAAAAACAGTACATTTAAAAACATAACATATACTTTAAAAACAGATGAATACACAGCTCATGTATATAGACCATCAAGAAAAACACAAATAGAGATAGTATTACCTGTACGATAAGCTATCATTAGGTCATGGTTAGTATCATACTGATTTCTAGTTTATACAAATACACTAAGATTCAGTTGGTCATTCAATCCCCTCGGTTTCACTGTATCTAGTAAATGGATCCATTTAGCTTCACACTGTAAGAGTTTTTTATGTCGATCACCTTGTCTCCCATCATTTGGAATATGATCAATAATCATATGGCGCAAATTGGCCATATTATGCCTAGCCTCCCTGAAGTGTCTCGCAATAGGCTGATCCGACCCCTTGCGATTCAAGGTTGCTCTAATGGCTGATCTATGCAGGGCCATCCGTTCCCTACAGGTACGGATGGTTTTCCCTACATAACACAGCCCACATGGGCATTTAATCAAATAAATAATATAGGAACTGGTGCAAGTCAGTGAATGTCGGATCTCATATCTACGACCTGTTGTTAGGGTCTCCTGCCCTGTGCTGCCACGTCGTCATGGCAACCGGGAGACAAGTGCTAGCGGAGTAACCTGAGCGCAGCTGATACTCCGGTTCGGGTCTTTTGCTGTGCAGTGGTTACAGGCTCTGTGCACGGCAGGGGATCCGGTGCTGGTTTTTGTGCTCACAGTCTGTGAGGTCTGAGTGGGGCGTGGACAGCACCTGCTATATAAGGCCTCTTCTCAGGTTAAGCAGATGCTGCTGAATCTTTGTTGGTTAGTCAGTTCCTAAAAGTTAGCCAGTACTGTGTAGCTTTGTATTTGTTGTTGCTTACTGCAAATAGGCCTGGGGATTTGGTATTACACTCTGCCAATCCAGACCTAGCAGTAAGACTGGAGTCAGTCGTTTAACTTGCTGGGGTTCTTTTGCTACTCTGTGAACTTAGCAAGTTTGCGGCTGTATTCTCAGAATTGCCTGCCTAAATCCTGTCTCACTGTGCAAGGTATTCAGGGGTCAGTTTAGTGGCAGTAAGCTGAACCTGTGCACTGCAAGTGAGGATTAGGATTGTGGAGACTCTCCTTGTGTCTATCATTCCATCTCTGACCAAGGAGTTTACTGCCACACCCGTTGGTAACCTTTTAGGGTTTTGCTGTTGCCCTTAGCAACAGCATTTCGGGTTCTCTACGTATTAAAACACAACATCTTGCTTTTTCCATCTGAGCATTACTAATACTAGGGAGACACCCAGTTTCTTAGCCTCTGGGCTTCTCTGTTCACTTTGTGTTTATTTTGTTACCCTATCACCTTCTGTGTACGTAATGTCATATTCCCCAGTCTGTCTGTGAGTTCATTTGTTTTTGCATCCCTATCCGTTCAGACACCAGTACATTCCTGCAGGCACTGGTGTGCATAACACCTGTATGGGGGTGAAAGAAATGTTTTCCCACTATCATATGGCTGCAAGTAGTACAGCCTGTTCACTTATGACAACCATTCACTCGTCTGGTTATGCCTTCCTTAGCTATCATTTGTTTGGTGATATCAGTGTGCACCGTCCAATCCCGGATGTTTTTACCTCTCTGATAACAGTGTCTGATATTGGTATGTTTCAGAGTTTTTATATCATTCTGTATCACGGGCCACAGAGTAGCACTACTTTCTTTGATCTTGTTATGTGCTACTGTATACCTATGTACCCAGTTGAGGGAATCTTTGGTCCCATCACTGATTCTTTTAGTGAATGTGCTGTCTCTCGACCTTAAAGCAACTTTATTTCTGGCAGATTTAAGGTTATAATCATTATACCCCTGTGCTCTAAACTTGTTAGTCATGGTGTCAAGATTACTTTCTAGTATATTTGTATCACTGGTGATTCTCTTAGCTCTCAAAAACTGAGAGTAAGGGAGGCTGTTAATCGTAGCTTGGGGATGGAAGCTATCTGCCCTCAATAGCGTATTTCTGTCCGTTTCTATACTTGTGTGAATTTTATTTTCTGCATCCAGCTGGATTCTCACGTCAAGATATGTGATTTCCTCACGACTAAGTGTGTATGTGAACTTGATTGGACAATTCCGCCCATTAATCTATAGATTGTAAGCTTGCGAGCAGGGCCTTCCTACCTCTGTCTGTCTGTTTTTACCCAGTTTTGTTCTATTACTGTTGTTTTAATTGTAAAGCGCAACGGAATATGCTGCGCTATATAAGAAACTGTTAATAAATAAATAAATAAATAAATAAATAATCTGTCCAATCAAATCAACCAATTGTGAGTAAGATCCATTCCAAAATAATATGACGTCATCTATATAGCGCTTATAAAACACTATATAGTCACGTATTTCACGGGTGAAGAATAATTGTTTCTCGAGTACTGACATATAGGTGTTGGCATACACCGGTGCCACGGGAGATCCCATGGCACAACCCGAGCACTGATTATAATATTTTCCATTGAAATAAAAATAGTTTCGTCTAAGAACCAGATCTAACAGCACCAAAAAGAAATTTATATCTGGGCCTTCATATAATGGATTGTCAGAAAGTGTGATACCAACAGCTTCCAACCCCCCTCATGAGGGATGTTGGTATAGAGGCTGCTAATATCTAGAGTGCACATCCATGTATTACGGGGTAATTCACCCAACTCATTCAATTTCAATAATAAATCGGTTGTATCCTTTAAGTATGTGCTCCCCGCCTGTACGCATGGTTCTAAGAAATGATCCAAAAATTTGGATATGTTGTTATATAGTGAATCCCTAGCTGAAACTATAGGTCGTCCAGGTGGGTCGCACATACTTTTATGGATCTTAGGTAAAGTGTACAACAAAGGCACCCTAGGGGCATCAACCTTCAGAAAGTTTCCAACCTCAGAATCAATAATACCATCTTTCACAGCTTTATCCAATATCAAATCAATCTCTGCTTTATATAAATCAGTCGGATCAGAAGACAAATGAGTATATACTTCAACATTGGCTAGCTGTCTATAAATCTCAGCACAATACATTTCGACATTCATCACTACAACCCCCCCCCCCCCCCCCCCCCCCTTATCTGCAGGTCTAATTACAATGTCATTATTGTTACTTAAGTCCTTCAGGGCTATCCATTCGGCTTTAGTAAGATTGTTCTTATGGGGTTTAGGGGCTTTCTGGTCATTTAAGACCTGAATGCCGAGAGCCTTGATAAATGCCTGAATAGCTACATTATTCGACACAGGGTCAAATTGTGACTTTCTTTTAAATACTGGAGTTTTGTTGGAAGGTTCACTGTCAGCTTGTTCCCCAAAGAATTCTCGAAGTCTCAATTGTCTACCCAGTCTGAACTGTTCTACCTTCCATTCGAAAGAATCAAATGGGGTAGTCGGTACAAATCCTAAGCCTTTGCTGAGTACAGATGTTTCAGCTTCAGAGAGGATATGGTTGGATAAGTTGAAAACAACCTCTATTTCTTTGCTTTGGTTAGTTTGCCATCTCCTTCCAGAGTAGTTGCCATCTTGGCTACCTGATAGCCACCGATACACTTTCATCTCTTCATAATCTCTCCACCAGCGTCATCAGGTCTAGGGAACATTTATTGAGTATGGCAATCCAGCGGCGTACAAATTCTTTATTATAGCGCCCTAGAAATCAGTATGATACTAACCATGACCTAATGATAGCTTATCGTACAGTTAATACTATCTCTATTTGTGTTTTTCTTGATGGTCTATATACATGAGCTGTGTATTCATCTGTTTTTAAAGTTTATGTTATGTTTTTAAATGTACTGTTTTTTTCACTTTCTATGGTATATCCCCTCTTAAGATGCCTGGGTACTCCTCATCCCTGCAATATGGAGCGTTATGTGACTGATCCGGGGGAGCTCCCTCAAGCCGCGCTAACTCTCACTGTGACGTAACCTGGCAACAAGCGCGACTATCAATAGACGCGGGTTGCCATGACAACACATGGAGTATCGTGTACGGAAGGAGGAGTGTGCTGCACCCGGAAGGCGGTAATGACGTGTCCGGATACGGGAGGGAGGCCGAGACGCGATGGAGAGAGGTAAGGGTATTTAAGATTCACTTTAACACTGTATGGTGATGGTTATGCTGCTTGACAAAGGCAAATAAAGTGCCGAAACGTTGCAAAGCTTATGCTGCCTGCATTGTGATTTACTTCGGATGATTAAGCCCGCTGAGTGCCGTATGTTGGATTGACTTTTACACATTATGGAATGAGCACCGCGGCAGTATTACAGGAAGTGTGAGTGCCGGTTATACGAATTGTATACAGGGTTTGGTCAGACGCATCTGATAGATAACCCAGAAAACCTGCAGCACCCACAACCAGTTGTATACCCTTCATGAATACCATGTGGAGGAAAAAGTGAACAGCATTATCAGATTTTGCTTGTCTGGTTGCTTGGACATGTGAACTGCGACAGCTACTTTTAAACCACTTATTATGGATCAAGCCAGCGGCTTCACATGGACAGATGTCCCCATGGGGGAGATTTTATCCTTCTCTGTGAATGAAACCGAATCAGCACTATTCAAGGAAAGGTTTGCTGACGCAGAAGGAACCACTTCTAACGATGATGTATTTAATCTGCTATTGAAATACAAAAAGAAGGAAACTGATTTCCTAATGCATGGGATCACTCTGTCTGAATACATTAGAGAAAAGAAAATCCCTAGAGGTTTTAGGGTACGCAATACCCCAACAATAGGGCGCTATAATAAAGAATTTGTACGCCGCTGGATTGCCATACTCAATAAATGTTCCCTAGACCTGATGACGCTGGTGGTGGAAGAGTCGGCTAGGGAACTGCAATTGATGAGAAATAAAATAGAAACAACAGAGAAAGACTTTAAAGAACAGCTGATGCAGGATCATGCTTGCAACTGGATGGAGAAACTCAGCTCACAAGTTATGACATACAAAAAAGAACTTATAGCATTCAAGAAAAGAAAATTTGAAAGAGTTAATCTAGATTATGAAGAGATGAAAGTGTATCGGTGGCTATCAGGTAGCCAAGATGGCAACTACTCTGGAAGGAGATGGCAAACTAATAGAAGAAACTGTGCTGGCAAAGAATATATGCGATACAGTGACATCCCCTCCTCTTCAGGAGAGGATTCTACAGATCTGGACGGTCCATCTACCTCCAAAGGAAAACCCCCTTTAGGGGTCAAAACCCGCGCAGGGCACGGGGGAAAAGGCAACACACGAGAAGGGGCGGTCAATGCAGGAGGAAGAGGGAGAAAGAATACCAAAGCAAAGAAATAGAGGTTGTTTTCAACTTATCCAACCATATCCTCTCTGAAGCTGAAACATCTGTACTCAGCAAAGGCTTAGGATTTGTACCGACTACCCCATTTGATTCTTTCGAATGGAAGGTAGAACAGTTCAGACTGGGTAGACAATTGAGACTTCGAGAATTCTTTGGGGAACAAGCTGACAGTGAACCTTCCAACAAAACTCCAGTATTTAAAAGAAAGTCACAATTTGACCCTGTGTCGAATAATGTAGCTATTCAGGCATTTATCAAGGCTCTCGACATTCAGGTCTTAAATGACCAGAAAGCCCCTAAACCCCATAAGAACAATCTTACTAAAGCCGAATGGATAGCCCTGAAGGACTTAAGTAACGATAATGACATTGTAATTAGACCTGCAGATAAGGGGGGGGGGGGGGGGTTGTAGTGATGAATGTCGAAATGTATTGTGCTGAGATTTATAGACAGCTAGCCAATGTTGAAGTATATACTCATTTGTCTTCTGATCCGACTGATTTATATAAAGCAGAGATTGATTTGATATTGGATAAAGCTGTGAAAGATGGTATTATTGATTCTGAGGTTGGAAACTTTCTGAAGGTTGATGCCCCTAGGGTGCCTTTGTTGTACACTTTACCTAAGATCCATAAAAGTATGTGCGACCCACATGGACGACCTATAGTTTCAGCTAGGGATTCACTATATAACAACATATCCAAATTTTTGGATAATTTCTTACAACCATGCGTACAGGCGGGGAGCACATACTTAAAGGATACAACCGATTTATTATTGAAATTGAATGAGTTGGGTGAATTACCCCGTAATACATGAATGTGCACTCTACATATTAGCAGCCTCTATACCAACATCCCTCATGAGGGGGGGGGTTGGAAGCTGTTGGTATCACACTTTCTGACAATCCATTATATGAAGGCCCAGATATAAATTTCTTTTTGGTGCTGTTAGATCTGGTTCTTAGACGAAACTATTTTTATTTCAATGGAAAATATTATAATCAGTGCTCGGGTTGTGCCATGGGATCTCCCGTGGCACCGGTGTATGCCAACACCTATATGTCAGTACTCGAGAAACAATTATTCTTCACCCGTGAAGTACGTGACTATATAGTGTTTTATAAGCGCTATATAGATGACGTCATATTATTTTGGAATGGATCTTACTCACAATTGGTTGATTTGATTGGACAGATTAATGGGCGGAATTGTCCAATCAAGTTCACATACACACTTAGTCGTGAGGAAATCACATATCTTGACGTGAGAATCCAGCTGGATGCAGAAAATAAAATTCACACAAGTATTTACTCTAAAGAAACGGACAGAAATACGCTATTGAGGGCAGATAGCTTCCATCCCCAAGCTACGATTAACAGCCTCCCTTACTCTCAGTTTTTGAGAGCTAAGAGAATCACCAGTGATACAAATATACTAGAAAGTAATCTTGACACCATGACTAACAAGTTTAGAGCACGGGAGTATAATGATTATAACCTTAAATCTGCCAGAAATAAAGTTGCTTTAAGGTCGAGAGACAGCACATTCACTAAAAGAATCAGTGATGGGACCAAAGATTCCCTCAACTGGGTACATAGGTATACAGTAGCACATAATAAGATCATAGAAAGTAGTGCTACTCTGTGGCCCGTGATACAGAATGATATAAAAACTCTGAAACATACCAATATCAGACACTGTTATCAGAGAGGTAAAAACATCCGGGATTGGACGGTGCACACTGATATCACCAAACAAATGATAGCTAAGGAAGGCATAACCAGACGAGTGAATGGTTGTCATAAGTGTACAGGCTGTACTACTTGCAGCCATATGATAGTGGGAAAACATTTCTTTCACCCCCATACAGGTCGTAGATATGAGATCCGACATTCACTGACTTGCACCAGTTCCTATATCATTTATTTGATTAAATGCCCACGTGGGCTGTGTTATGTAGGGAAAACCATCCGTACCTGTAGGGAACGGATGGCCCTGCATAGATCAGCCATTAGAGCGACCTTGAATGGCAAGGGGTCGGATCAGCCTATTGCGAGACACTTCAGGGAGGCTAGGCATAATATGGCCAATTTGCGCCATATGATTATTGATCATATTCCAAATGATGGGAGACAAGGTGATCGGCATAAAAAACTCTTACAGTGTGAAGCTAAATGGATCCATTTACTAGATACAGTGAAACCGAGGGGATTGAATGACCAACTGAATCTTAGTGTATTTGTATAAACTAGAAATCAGTATGATACTAACCATGACCTAATGATAGCTTATCGTACAGGTAATACTATCTCTATTTGTGTTTTTCTTGATGGTCTATATACATGAGCTGTGTATTCATCTGTTTTTAAAGTATATGTTATGTTTTTAAATGTACTGTTTTTTTCACTTTCTATGGTATATCCCCTCTTCAGATGCCTGGGTACTCCTCATCCCTGCAATATGGAGCGTTATGTGACTGATCCGGGGGAGCTCCCTCAAGCCGCTTTAACTCTCACTGTGACGTAACCAGGCAACAAGCGCGGCTATCAATAGACGCGGGTTGCCATGACAACACATGGAGTATCGTGTACGGAAGGAGGAGTGTGCTGCACCCGGAAGGCGGTAATGACGTGTCCGGATACGGGAGGGAGGCCGAGACGCGATGGAGAGAGGTAAGGGTATTTAAGATTCACTTTAACACTGTATGGTGATGGTTATGCTGCTTGACAAAGGCAAATAAAGTGCCGAAACGTTGCAAAGCTTATGCTGCCTGCATTGTGATTTACTTCGGATGATTAAGCCCGCTGAGTGCCGTATGTTGGATTTACTTTTATATATATACATATATATATTTATTTATTTATTTATTTAATTTAGTAGCACTGGAGGTGTACCTAATCTGTCATAAACACATTATTACACTATATTGCCTTTTAAATACATATGTGACTTTGTCATTACACATTTACAGAGAGATATATGTAGTGTCATAATATAATTATATAATAGGTGTACCTCCAGTGCTACCACGGAATGCACATACCATGGAATGCACATACCCCTTCCCCAGCACCTGCCCCCACTACCGCAGCCCCTAACTAGAATGTTGTTGCCTTGCGCTTATCTGTCCTCTGGCTCCTCGAGTCCTGGCAGTGACAGCCACTCTGCACGCCCAGCCCGCTCACCGCACACTCTCTGCCCAGCTACCGGCTCCAGGGAAGAACCTCACCGAATGTCACTGCCCGGCTCCCGACTCCTGTCACGTCACTGCTCCCGACTCCAGGGACGAAAGTCGCTGACCGGCTCTCCGCTCGCTTGCTCAGGTCGCGGGTCACATTACAGGTATCAGGTGACGTCCGCGACCATAGAGAGCAGTGAGACCAGGTCATAGGGGAGGAGCGCCGTGACAATGTGCGCTCTGCACGGCAACTCCTCAGTCCTCCAAAACTGCGGGATAGACACAGGCGGTTACAATGGAGGAATGGGGGACAATGAGTCATACCCCTTTCAGACTGACAAATATTTCCCGGGGTATTGCACATGAACGCGCTTCAACCCGGGAATTCGCTCAGTGTGAAAGGGTCCTGAAAGAATATCCCGGGTTGAGCGTCCCGGCATTTCATCCCAAATCCAGAATCGTCCCGGGATGCGGTGCAGTGTGAACGGGCCCTACCCGGTATTCAGTACACGGGACGGTTAAAAGGCCTCTCATTGGAGCTTTCTTGGGCTCAGAAAAGATGATGTCATCATCCAGAGCCCGGGGAAGCGGAGGAGAAGCCCTGGAAGCGGAGGAGACAGGCAATATGGTGACCTGGACAGATCAGGGGATCAGAGAGCTGCTCAGCATAAGGGGGGGGAGGAGGAAATAAAGAGACAGAGCACAGTGAAGGATTCTATTATTTATAAAAACATTGCAAAGCTGCTTGAAGCCAGAGGAATTATCTGTACAGAACAGTAAGTTGTTAATAAAATGAAGACTCTTAAGAAGCAGTTCTTGAAGGTCAATGACAACAACCGTAAAAAGAGTGGGGCTGGCCGGATCGAGTGGCAAATGGCAATACTATGATATCTGCGCAAATGTCTTTGGACACACAGCTATCTGCAATCCTGTGAGTCTGTCTTCCAGTTCCCAGTACACTGCTACAGAAGACAGTCAAGGTCCTGAAGATACACAGACAGCCAATGACGTCTGCCCGCCATCACCGCTGTTCAGTGCCAGATTAAGGTCTTAATGGGCCTGGAGCTGAAATTTTTGAAGGGCCTGTTGTGTGCTTCCTCAGGGCTGTGATGGGGGCTACGGATATGGGTGCGTGACCAGTGCTGTATTTAAATATATGTATATATGCGTGTGTGTATGCGTGTTTGAAAATAAAATAAAAAATCTATCTATCTATATATCTTTATCTCTCTTTATATCTGTCTATCTATCTATCTATCTATCTATCTATCTATCTATCTATCTATCTCTCTATCTCTCTATCTATCTAGAGAGAGGAGAGAGTCACTGGGCGGAATTTATTTTTTGGGTGCCCATAAGTAATGGGCGCCCAATGGAACTATTCAATTGTATTGCCATGACTGCATGATTGCTGCTCACAGTCTCTTGAGGTGGTGAGCAGAAATCTGTGAAAAAGTGGCTGTTGGAGCGCCCAAACTGCTGTTTTGACAGCATGACCAATAGTTTAGACTGGTTTAGCCACTTTACGCAGTTTTACCAAGTGCTTCTAAGTGATAAGCAATAGGTGCCCACGGACTTCACTTTAATTTGCATTACAATTTAATAGCTCTGTCGAGCTGCCATTAATTATGGGCATGCAAGAAACAATTGGATTCAACTCACTAAGGGGGTCATTCAGACCTGATCGCACGCTAGGATTTTTTGCTGCGCTGCGTTCAGGTCAGAACTGCGCATGTGTATTCACCGCAATGCGCAGGTGGGTCATACGGTTACAAAGCGGATTGTTGCTGAGTGATGGATTGTATAAAGAATCCATTCGCACAGCCGATCACAAGGAAATTGACAGGGAGAAGGCGTTTGTGGGTGGCAACTGACCATTTTCTGGGAGTGGTAGGAAAAACGCAGGCGTGTCCCAATCGTTTGCAGGGCGGGTGTCTGATGTCAATTTCGGGACCAGACAGGCTGAAGGGATCGCAGCGGCTGAGTAAGTTCTGGGCTACTCAGAAACTGCAAAAAACATTTTTGTGCAGTTTGGCTGCACATGCGATCACACACTTGCAAAGCGAAAATACACTCCCCCAGAGGCGGCGACTATCTGATCTCAGCGCTGCAAAAAGTAGCTAGCGAGCGATCAACTCGGAATGATCCCCTATGTCAAAGGACACAGTGGGGGAGATTCAAATGTTTGAAAAGTCAGTTGGGTGTTTGTTTTTTCCTATCTAATAGACAGACACCCAACCGACTTTTCAAACACTTGAATCTCCCCCAGTATGTCTAATCAAAATAGATATGTAAGTGTGTGTGTATGTATGTATGTATGTATGTGTGTGTGTGTATATATATATATATATATATATATATATTTTATATACACACATATATACTGTGCTGTGAGGGCATCTGTGAAGCTTAACCTGTTACTGGGAGTGCCATACCGAAAAAAAACGCCTCACCTCACCTCAGGAGGATCAGTCAGCCTGCCAGGCCCGGGCCACCTTCATGGAGAATCCTGCTGTTAATGCTGCCAGTGCTTCCTGGTGCAGTGGTGGCAAGGCGGCACACTCAGAGCTGGCCCTAACCAGTTTGATGCCCAAGTTAAGATTCTAGCTGGTGGCCCCTAGCATCGCCCGCTAGTTCCGCCTCTGACCAGCACCCTTCTCGCAGCATTGCACCCATCACCCAACAGTACAGATCACAGCAGCAGCCAGCAACACCCATCACCCCTCATAAAGGGGAAGAGAAGGATAGAGAGACGATGGGGTGAGAGAGAGAGGAGAGAGAAAGGGAGTAGAGAGAAAAAGAGAGAAAGGGACACAGACAGCAGGGTAGAGAAATCAGGGTGAGATAGAGAGAGGTGAGAGGGGGAGAAGGAGAGAGGGGGAGTGGGAGAGGGTTGAGAGAGAGGGGGAGCAGGGTGTAAGAGAGGGGAGGGAGAAGAGAACAAAAGAAAGAGAGAGATAGGTAGAAAGAAGGTTAGAGAGAAAGAAAAATAGGGAGAGAGAGAAAAAGAGAGCGAGGTGAGACAGAGGGAGGGGTGAAAATAGAGAGCAGGAGAGAGAGAGAGAGAGAGAGAAATAAAGAGAATGAAAGAGAATGGAGACAGAGAGGAAGGATGAGATATAAGGGAAAGAAAGAAAGAAAGAAAGAAAGAAAGAAAGAAAGAGAAAGAAAGAAGGTTGAGATAGGTGGGTGAGAGGTTTGAAAGAGGGAGAGGGGGCGGGGAGAGGAGGCAGGGGAGAGAGAATGAGAGGGAGAGAAAAGAAAGAGAGAGAGAGAGAGATAGAGAGAGAGAGGTGAGACAAAGGAGGGGGTGAGAAAACGGAAGGGGGAGAGGAAAGAGGTGAGAGAGAGAGAAAGAGAGAGGAGAGAGAAAGGGGAGAGAAAGAGAGGTGAGACAGACAGCAGGGTAGGGAAAGCAGCGCAAGAGAGAGTCGAGAGGAGGAGAAAGAAAAAAAGACAGAGAAAGAAAGAGACACAGACGGTTGTTAGAGTGGGGGAGCAGGGTGTAACAGAGAGGGAAAGAGAGCAAAAGAAAGCGAGGGAGAGAGGGTTAGAGATAGAGATGAGCGGGTTCGGTTCCTCGGAATCCGAACCCCCTCGAACTTCAGCCTTTTTACACGGGTCCGAGGCAGACTCGGATCTTCCCGCCTTGCTCGGTTAACCCGAGCGCGCCCGAACGTCATCATCCCGCTGTCGGATTCTCGCGAGGCTCGGATTCTATCGCGAGACTCGGATTCTATATAAGGAGCCGCGCGTCGCCGCCATTTTCACACGTGCATTGAGATTGATAGGGAGAGGACGTGGCTGGCGTCCTCTCCGTTAGAATAGATAGAGACACTTGAGTTGATTTACTACTAACTTAGTAATTTTGGGGAGCATTAGGAGTACTCAGAGTGCAGAGTTTTGCTGATAGTTACTAGTGACCACCACCAGTTTTATTTATTATTTAATATAATCCGTTCTCTGCCTGAAAAAAAAACGATACACAGTCACATACCATATCTGTGCTCAGCCTCAGTGTGCTGCATGATAATATCATCTATGTATATCTGACTGTGCTGAGTGCTCACTGCTCACACAGCTGAATTGTGGGGGAGACTGGGGTGCAGTTATAGCAGGAGTACAGTGCACACTTTTGCTGCCAGTGTGACTGACCAGTGACCACCAGTATATTGTCTGCCTGAAAAAGTTAAACACTCCTGTGGTGTTTTTTTTTTTTATTCTATAAACGCATTCTGCTGACAGTGTCCAGCAGGTCCGTCATTCATTATATTATATAAATATTTACCTGCAGTAGTGTTATATTTTTTTTGTTCATCTCTATCATCTTTATCATCTCTATATTAGCAGACGCAGTACGGTAGTCCACGGCTGTGGCTACCTCTGTGTCGTCAGTGCTCGTCCATAATTGTATACCTACCTGTGGTGGGGTTTTTTTTTCTATCTTCTTCATACTAGTAGTTTAGGAGTCTGCTGACAGTGTCCAGCAGGTCCGTCATTATATTATATATACCTGCAGTAGTGATATATATATATTTTTTATATCATTATCATCTCTATACTAGCAGACGCAGTACGGTAGTCCACGGCTGTAGCTACCTCTGTGTCGTCAGTGCTCGTCCATAATTGTTTACCTACCTGTGGTGGGGTTTTTTTTTCTATCTTCTTCATACTAGTAGTTTAGGAGTCTGCTGACAGTGTCCAGCAGGTCCGTCATTATATTATATATACCTGCAGTAGTGATATATATATATATTTTATATCATTATCATCTCTATACTAGCAGATGCAGTACGGTAGTCCACGGCTGTAGCTACCTCTGTGTCGTCAGTGCTCGTCCATAATTGTATACCTACCTGTGGTGGGTTTTTTTTTTCTATCTTCTTCATACTAGTAGTTTAGGAGTCTGCTGACAGTGTCCAGCAGGTCCGTCATTATATTATATATACCTGCAGTAGTGATATATATATATTTTTTATATCATTATCATCTCTATACTAGCAGACGCAGTACGGTAGTCCACGGCTGTAGCTACCTCTGTGTCGTCAGTCACTCATCATCCATAAGTATACTAGTATCCATCCATCTCCATTGTTTACCTGAGGTGCCTTTTAGTTGTGCCTATTAAAATATGGAGAACAAAAATGTTGAGGTTCCAAAAATAGGGAAAGATCAAGATCCACTTCCACCTCGTGCTGAAGCTGCTGCCACTAGTCATGGCCGAGACGATGAAATTCCATCAACGTCGTCTGCCAAGGCCGATGCCCAATGTCATAGTACAGAGCATGTAAAATCCAAAACACAAAATATCAGTAAAAAAAGGACTCAAAAATCTAAAATAAAATCGTCGGAGGAGAAGCGTAAACTTGCCAATATGCCATTTACCACACGGAGTGGCAAGGAACGGCTGAGGCCCTGGCCTATGTTCATGGCTAGTGGTTCAGCTTCACATGAAGATGGAAGCACTCAGCCTCTCGCTAGAAAAATTAAAAGACTTAAGCTGGCAAAAGCACAGCAAAGAACTGTGCGTTCTTCGAAATCACAAATCCACAAGGAGAGTCCAATTGTGTTGGTTGCGATGCCTGACCTTCCCAACACTGGACGTGAAGAGCATGCGCCTTCCACCATTTGCACGCCCCCCTGCAAGTGCTGGAAGGAGCACCCGCAGTCCAGTTCCTGATAGTCAGATTGAAGATGTCAGTGTTGAAGTACACCAGGATGAGGAGGATATGGGTGTTGCTGGCGCTGGGGAGGAAATTGACAAGGAGGATTCTGATGGTGAGGTGGTTTGTTTAAGTCAGGCACCCGGGGAGACACCTGTTGTCCGTGGGAGGAATATGGCCATTGACATGCCTGGTGAAAATACCAAAAAAATCAGCTCTTCGGTGTGGAAGTATTTCAACAGAAATGCGGACAACAGGTGTCAAGCCGTGTGTTGCCTTTGTCAAGCTGTAATAAGTAGGTGTAAGGACGTTAACCACCTCGGAACATCCTCCCTTATACGTCACCTGCAGCGCATTCATCATAAGTCAGTGACAAGTTCAAAAACTTTGGGCGACAGCGGAAGCAGTCCACTGACCAGTAAATCCCTTCCTCTTGTAACCAAGCTCACGCAAACCACCCCACCAACTCCCTCAGTGTCAATTTCCTCCTTCCCCAGGAATGCCAATAGTCCTGAAGGCCATGTCACTGGCAATTCTGACGAGTCCTCTCCTGCCTGGGATTCCTCCGATGCATCCTTGAGTGTAACGCCTACTGCTGCTGGCGCTGCTGTTGTTGCTGCTGGGAGTCGATGGTCATCCCAGAGGGGAAGTCGTAAGACCACTTTTACTACTTCCACCAAGCAATTGACTGTCCAACAGTCCTTTGCGAGGAAGATGAAATATCACAGCAGTCATCCTGCTGCAAAGCGGATAACTGAGGCCTTGGCATCCTGGGCGGTGAGAAACGTGGTTCCGGTATCCATCATTACTGCAGAGCCAACTATAGACTTGTTTGAGGTACTGTGTCCCCGGTACCAAATACCATCTAGGTTCCATTTCTCTAGGCAGGCGATACCGAAAATGTACACAGACCTCAGAAAAAGACTCACCAGTGTCCTAAAAAATGCAGTTGTACCCAATGTCCACTTAACCACGGACATGTGGACAAGTGGAGCAGGGCAGACTCAGGACTATATGACTGTGACAGCCCACTGGGTAGATGTATTGACTCCCGCCGCAAGAACAGCAGCGGCGGCACCAGTAGCAGCATCTCGCAAACGCCAACTCTTTCCTAGGCAGGCTACGCTTTGTATCACCGCTTTCCAGAATACGCACACAGCTGAAAACCTCTTACGGCAACTGAGGAAGATCATCGCAGAATGGCTTACCCCAATTGGACTCTCCTGTGGATTTGTGGCATCGGACAACGCCAGCAATATTGTGTGTGCATTAAATCTGGGCAAATTCCAGCACGTCCCATGTTTTGCACATACCTTGAAGGAGGAGCTAACACAGAGCGATTCCGCTAGGCATGTGGGACTTGTGGATGGAGCCCTTAATTCGCTTAACAAGGATTCACGGGTGGTCAATCTGTTGAAATCAGAGCACTACATTTTGGCCACCGTGCTCGATCCTAGATTTAAAACCTACGTTGTATCTCTCTTTCCGGCAGACACAAGTCTGCAGGGGTTCAAAGAACTGCTGGTGAGAAAATTGTCAAGTCAAGCGGAACGCGACCTGTCAACATCTCCTCCTTCACATTCTCCCGCAACTGGGGGTGCGAGGAAAAGGCTCAGAATTCCGAGCCCACCCGCTGGCGGTGATGCAGGGCAGTCTGGAGCGACTGCTGATGCTGACATCTGGTCCGGACTGAAGGACCTGCCAACGATTACGGACATGTCGTCTACTGTCACTGCATATGATTCTCTCACCATTGAAAGAATGGTGGAGGATTATATGAGTGACCGCATTCAAGTAGGCACGTCAGACAGTCCGTACGTATACTGGCAGGAAAAAGAGGCAATTTGGAGGCCCTTGCACAAACTGGCTTTATTCTACCTAAGTTGCCCTCCCACAAGTGTGTACTCCGAAAGAGTGTTTAGTGCCGCCGCTCACCTTGTCAGCAATCGGCGTACGAGGTTACTTCCAGAAAATGTGGAGAAGATGATGTTCATTAAAATGAATTATAATCAATTCCTCCGTGGAGACATTCACCAGCAGCAATTGCCTCCACAAAGTACACAGGGAGCTGTGATGGTGGATTCCAGTGGGGACGAATTGATAATCTGTGAGGAGGGGGATGTACACGGTGATGAATCGGAGGATGATGATGAGGTGGACATCTTGCCTCTGTAGAGCCAGTTTGTGCAAGGAGAGATTAATTGCTTCTTTTTTGGTGGGGTCCAAACCAACCCGTCATTTCAGTCACAGTCGTGTGGCAGACCCTGTCACTGAAATGATGGGTTGGTTAAAGTGTGCATGTCCTGTTTATACGACATAAGGGTGGGTGGGAGGGCCCAAGGACAATTCCATCTTGAACCTCTTTTTTCTTTCATTTTTCTTTGCGTCATGTGCTGTTTGGGGAGTGTTTTTTGGAAGGGCCATCCTGCGTGACACTGCAGTGCCACTCCTAGATGGGCCAGGTGTTTGTGTCGGCCACTAGGGTCGCTTATCTTAGTCACACAGCTACCTCATTGCGCCTCTTTTTTTCTTCTTTGCGTCATGTGCTGTTTGGGGAGTATTTTTTGGAAGGGCCATCCGGCCTGACACTGCAGTGCCACTCCTAGATGGGCCAGGTGTTTGTGTCGGCCACTAGGGTCGCTTAGCTTACTCACACAGCTACCTCATTGCGCCTCTTTTTTTCTTTGCGTCATGTGCTGTTTGGGGGGTGTTTTTTGGAAGGGCCATCCTGCGTGACACTGCAGTGCCTCTCCTAGATGGGCCAGGTGTTTGTGTCGGCCACTTGGGTCGCTCAGCTTAGTCATCCAGCGACCTCGGTGCAAATTTTAGGACTAAAAATAATATTGTGAGGTGTGAGGTGTTCAGAATAGACTGAAAATGAGTGGAAATTATGGTTATTGAGGTTAATAATACTTTGGGATCAAAATGACCCCCAAATTCTATGATTTAAGCTGTTTCTTAGGGTTTTTTGAAAAAAAACCCCGAATCCAAAACACACCCGAATCCGACAAAAAAAATTCGGTGAGGTTTTGCCAAAACGCGTTCGAACCCAAAACACGGCCACGGAACCGAACCCAAAACCAAAACACAAAACCCGAAAAATTTCCGGTGCACATCTCTAGTTAGAGAGAGAAAGTATGAGGGAGAAAAAGGTGAGACAGAGAGGTAGTGTAAGAGAGAGGGTTGAGAGAGAATGGGATGGGGTGGAGAGCAGGGGAGAGAGAGAGAATGAGAGAGAGAGACAGGGAGGATGCGAGACAAAGTTGAGTGAGACAGGGGTGTGTGAACGAGGGAGAAGGTCGGAGAAGAGGGAGCAGGGGATAGAGAGAGAGGGGGGACAGAGAAAGAGAGAAAGAAAGAGCAAGACAGAGAAATGAGAGAAAGAAAAGAGAGAGAGAGTTAGAGAGAGAGAGAGAAGGGGGTGACAAAGAGGGGGGGGATGCAGAATGAAAGAAAAAGAAAGAGGGAAACAGTGGGGGTGAGAGAGACCAGGGTTGAGAGAGGTGAGACGGATGGAGGGTTGAGAGAGAGGGGGTACAGATGGCCCTGTGTACTTAGCTCAATCCCCCTGCCCCCAATACAAGTGACACTGTGCGCCCCTCCCTACAGTGAAACGGCACTGTGTACCTCGGGCAGTAGTGGGTCCACCTTCTCATCAATGACAGTAAAAGCGGGTCCCCTTTCTTCTCCGGCAGCAGTGGGTCCCTTCTTCTGTTTTTTGTTGGATCATGACGTCGGGCAACAGCGTCAGAGAGGGGTAAAAATGGTGAGTGTGGCTGGATTGGCTGGACCACCTCCTCCTGCTAGTACTGCTGCATGCCCCTTCATGGCACCACACTGCCGCAGATCCCTGCTTAAAAAAAAAAAAGTGGCAGAAACAACATGGGGTGGCTCCGACAGTGCCTCCAGTCACCCCACACAGCCTGTTACCCCAGTCACCCCCCTCCCCACACACACAGCCCACAGCCTGTTCCCCCCAGCCACACCCCCCTCCCCACACATACACAGCATGTTCCCCCCAGCCACACACCCCCTCCCCGCACATACACAGCCTGTTCCCCCTAGTCACACACACACACTCACATACACACACACACACACAGCCACCCCCCAGCCAAGTCATCCCCCCTCCCCTCAAACTCACACGGCCTGTTACCCCCAGTCACCCCCCCACACACACGCAGCCTGTTACGCCCAGTCACCCCCCACACACACAGTCACCCCCCCAACACACACACACACAGCCTGTTACCCCCAGTCACCCCCCCCACACACAGCCTGTTACCCCCAGTCACCCCCTCCCACACACACAACCAGTTACCCCTCAGTCACCCCCTCCCACACACACACACACACACACACACACACACACACACACACACACACACACACACACACACCCTGTTACCCCCAGTCACCCCCCCCCCCACACACACACAGCCTGTTACCCCCCAGTCACCACACATACACTCAGCCTGTCCCCTCCCCCCACACACAAACACACATGTATTCTGTACCTGTCACCTCCAAGTCCCCACAGAGGAAGCAGTAAGGGGCAGGCCACACACAGACTACCGCCAGGAGCCAAGCAAATTCTGGGGCATGGCCTAACATCGGACCCCCGTGGCCACGCCCATTTTTATGAAGAAAACCCTACCATGCAGCGTTACAGCACCTGGCTGGAGGCGGAGCTACCCGGGACTCCGGAAGAGAGGAGGAAACACTGACTTGTGTCACGTCATTGCCTGTGCGGCGCAGGGAGGGTTAGTGACCCCTTCCACTCCGCTGCCCTGTGTATGAATTTTGTGCCTGCGGTGGCCTCTGTACGTGGGTGCCACAGGAGGAGGGGAGGTTACAGCCCACTGTCGGAGGGTGGCAATTGCAGGCTGCTGTAGCAGGAAAAATGTTTCCTGTCTACAGCCGCAGCACAGTAGATGCAGTGGGCCTATTTTGATGGGGGGGCCTGGAGCTGCAGCTCCATCCGCCCCATTGTTAATCCGGCCCTGCCGCTGTTAATTGTGGACACGCCTGAGAACAGCGAACATGAACATGATACATCCACTCACCTGTCCACGCATACATCTAGCCATGATGACAGCATAACTGACTCCGTTGATGAGGTCGTGGAAGCTCAGTCCAGTGACAGTGGGACTGTGCAAAGTGCCGTCGCCGTCACCCCAACTTTGCAGAAAGACAGCAAGTATATTTTTTCAATTTTAAACACACATAGCACAGTATAGGGTTGAATATGAGCCAGTGTTAAAGGTGGGGGGCCGTTTTCTCCACTGCTGCACTTTCCCAATTTTTCCACAACATGTGAAGATACTGGCAGTCAGGATTCTGAACATCTGACCACAGGAGTTGAGAATGCAGTCAGGGAAGGGGTAGGGTAGGGATGGTGGAAGCTTAGGGTTAGGCTGTGGGGTTATTCACCACCCAGCGGGACTTAGAGTTATGTACTTACCGGGGAGGGTTAGGTTTTGGCTGTGGGGAGGAAGGGTTAGGGTTGGTGACAGGGTAGGGGGTGTACCATAATGACCAATTATGGTCAGGCTTGCCATGCTCAGAATGCCTGCATTGAGAACCCTGGGATATAGTTTTCACTGCTTTATATATAGATCAAAATAACTTGTTGCAGAGTGAAGCTAGTGTGTAGGTGGGTTAATGCCACAAACATGTTTGCTAACGCTATTTTTATGTACTCTCATTTATTTTATCTTATCTTCACAGTTTTCAACGTTCCACCTAGAAGAAAGAAACTGAACAAAGTGGAGCAAGTAGCTAAAGCCATGACAAATGTCCTTGTGGAACAACTCAGAGAGAAGGACACTGCTTTGTCCGCACAGGAGGATGCAAGGCTGGACAGGTTTATAGAGGCCGAGCGCTAAATGCAAGACTCATTTATTACCCAAGTCATGACAATGCAGGAACGCATGAACAGAGAGCAGCATGAGCATCATAGGGAATTGCAACAAATGAACACGGCGTTCTTTGAACGTTTGATCAATACTTTGAAAGCTCCAACACAACACCACAGCTCACAATACCCTGAGCAGGGTTTTTCCACATTTAATCCTGGCCCATACTATGCCCCAAGTACTGCAGCATCTAACGCACAAAGTTCAGAGTTTAGTGTACTGTATACCGCAATTTAACTTAAACTTATGGGCACATTTATCAACGAGTGATACATTTCACTGCGAGTGATACATTGTACCATCCAAACAGCACCCAGATGGTTGTTTCCCCCCCCAAACAGATGGCAATTAGGAGCTGATTGGCTGGAGCAATTTATCACTCACAGTGAAAATTATCACTTGTTGATAAATAACCACAGTGTGGTTAAGAAAAAAGTGTTTATGCACAACTGTTTGTGCATTATGTTTAATTCTAATGGTTTACTTTATTGCAATTTTTGTTTAGGATGGAGGTGGTACAGGAGGAGTGAAGGTTTCTCACAAACACTTCTTTTGTATTTTATACTGTAATATACTGCAGGGATACTGTGGCTATACATTGGTGTAATTGTAGCTAAAAGCCTACCAGTGTGCTTTTTTGGGGGGAGGGAATTCAAAAGTTATGTGAAACTATATGCATAAGGGGGGTAATTCCAAGTTGATCGCAGCAGGATTTTTGATAGCAATTGGGCAAAACCATGTGCACTGTAGGGGGGCCAGATATAACATGTGCAGAAAGAGTTAGATTTGGGTGGATTATTTTGTTTCTGTGTAGGGTAAATACTGGCTGCTTTATTTTTACACTGCAAATTAGATTGCAGATTGAACACACCACACCCAAATCTAACTCTCTCTGCACATGTTATATCTGCCTCCCCTGCAGTGCACATGGTTTTGCCCAATTGCTAACAAAAATCCTGCTGCGATCAACTTGGAATTACCCCCAAGGTACACAAATGTGTGTATCACAAGTAGACCATGTTTTCCAAGTTTCAGAACAAAGAGAAACTATTGTTACACCATATATACACATGCTGTTAATGTGTTTTTTTTTTTGTTTTTTTTTTGGCTACAAATTGCACCTTAAACACAAAGGTGGTAAACTACATAAACAAAATATAATTAACCTAACATGTTGTGATGACTTTTCTAATACTCAACTTTTCTAATAATGATGAAAGGGTTGTAACTAGTATTGTAACAGCGCTGCAAGGTTTGCTGTAATAGTGTCACGGATTTGTTCTGCTGTGGAGTTTGTGTCAACACCCAAAAATGCACATCCAACAGATGGTTTCCAACATCAGGGCCCTGCACAGTCCACTCAGGAAGAAATAGTTCATTTTTAAGTTGGCAGATGTTGTGCAATATACAGCACGCAGCTACTACATTAGGCATAAGGGGCAAATGCAGGATTTGTAAAGGGGGGTTTCCATCAGACAAATTTCCCCACGACTTCCTCAGAAGCAACGTCAAATCACACAATGAGATTTTAGGACTTTATATGGGATACGTTTAATTTGCCGGCTGTCGAGATCCCGGCGGTCAGGATACCGACTCCGGAATCCTGACAACTAACAATGCCGCCAGCCGGAATCCCGGCGCAACAGGGCTATTCCACTCGTGGATGCCCACAAAGTGGCGAGCGCAGCAAGCCCGCAAGGGGACTCTTAGTGCTCGCACGCTACCGGCATTCTGGAGGACAGGATGCCGCTATCAGGATTTTGACAGCCGGCAACCCATCCGCCTGTAATAAATACCGAACCCCTTTCTACACCTCACTTGCTATATGCTATGGTTTTAGACTTCAGGTGCTATTAATATATTTGTATCTCAGGGAGTAATTCAGACCTAATCGCTAGGCTGCGTTTTCTCACAGCCTGCGATCAGGTCTGAACTGCGCATGCGTATGCACCGCAATGCGCAGGCTCGTTGGACGACTGCACCGGGCATTGGTGCATAGCGACGGGATGGTGTGAAAAAAAGAGATCGCACGGGCAATAGCAAGGAGATTGACAAGAAGAGGGTGTTTGTGGGGGGCAACTGACCGTTTTCTGGGAGTGTCAGGGAAAACACAGGCGTGTCCGAGCATTTGCAGGGCGGGTATCTGATGTCAGATACTGTCCCCAACAGGCTGAAGTGATCGCAGCGGCTGAGTAAGTCCTGGGCAACTCAGAGATTGCACAAAATCAATTTGTGCAGCTCTGCAACACATGCGATCACACACTTGCACAGTGAAAATACACCCCCCCTGTAGGCGGCGACTATCTGAACGCAGGACAGCAAAAAAACACTTGTGAGCGATCAGGTCTGAATTACCCCCTCAATCAAGTAGCCTGCAGTAGTTTTATATGGGTGGTCTTCAGTATGCCGGCTGTCGGGATCCCGGCGCACAGTATACCGGCGCCGGAATCCCGTCAGACGGCATACCGACACTTATTCTCCCTCGTGGGGGTCCACGACCCCCCTGGAGGGAGAATAAAATAGCGTGTCGCGCGTAGCGCTCCACCGTGCCCGCAAGGGGCTCATTTGCGCTCGCCACACTGTTGGTAAGCCGGTGGTCGGGCTCCAGGCACCGGTATGCTGGTCGCCGGGAGCCCAACCGCCGGCCTACCATACTACACCCGTTTTATATATACATCATTTTTATATTATTTTTCTCTTTATATTTAAATAATGTATTCAATTAGTTATGTTCCCATTTGTTTTTCCTGGTACTACTAACCTTGTTAATTTGGCCTGTTCAAAGACATATATATATATATATATATATATATTGCATAAAGCTAATAAATTAGTGCACATGTACAAAAATGTTGGTATACTGTGTTTAAAGCCCTTATGAATATGAAGCAATGGATGATTGGAGGCAGAGGTTCCTTACCGAGGTCAGCTAGGAAGCGAGCAGTGTGTGGTGTTCGCATTCAGATTAGACAGCCTCACAAGACTTGTGACCGTTAGCTCTGGTTCACCTGCCGCTGGCTGTGAGAGGTCAGTGTGTGTAGCTCTACCCAGAGGGTCTGTGAATCGCAGCAAAATGCCATGAGTGGGCGGAGCCTAATGCTGTGAGTGGGTGGAGCTATACTCGCAAGCCACGATTAGCAATAAAATTGATTTGGTCCATCAGGGGGGGTTTCTGGGTACTCCAGTGGTGTAAAGGGTATGCTGCATCCCCGATGATGTGAACGGGCATCTCCACCCCATTGACGATCTTAGAACACAGTTTTAAAATGGGGAAAAGAATATATTGCAGAGAAGTCAGTCAAAACTATAATACGATGGGGATAAAAAATGATTCAGGCAATTATATACAACCATTACAGCTAAAATACAGCACATAGGAGATTATGTAATTTTTTTTTACCTCTTTGGGGTACAGCCAGCCATCCTGCTTCTCCTCTACAATGTTGAAAAGATTGGCATTGGCAGGAACTCGGGAGTCATGAGATCGTCCTGGCCAGCCAATAAACACATCTAGGAAACTGAAATACAGTTACATTTAAAAAAGTTGTACTGTAAAACACCCACAGAACTCATCCCACCATCCCCCCCAAAAAACAACACACCAATATATGGGGTCCACAACAGCCTGTAATATGATTGAGTGCCAGCCTTTCCTGTTAAAATAGTCTGCAGGGTTGTCACGTGGGGCAATAATGGGGATGTGTGTCCCATCAATCGCTCCTGCACACTGCAGATAGCCTCGATTCACAAATCCTTTTATGGTATCCTGTAAGCGCTGTCCTTGTGGTAAAGATATGAAGCACTTGTATAAGTTAGACACCTAAGTCACCTGGTGGACTATGACACAGACTGTGGATATCCCAACACCGAACAGGCATGAGATTGTGTGGTACTCTCCCGGTGTAGCATACCACCTGGCTAGCCTCTTGCTTGCCTCGATGGGTCTCCTAAGCCTGGTGGTCTGCATGTCAAGTGCTGGGGTAAGTAAGCCCAGGATGTAATCAAAGGTTGCACGAGACATACGGAAGTTAGCCATCCACTCTTCATCCTGGTAAGCTTCCACTTCCTCATAAAGGCTTCTCCGTGCCAGCGATCTCTGGACCACAATGATGCATCCCGAAACACATTCCTGGGTGTGACCCGGCTCTGTCAGTCTGAAAGGGGTATAAGTGCCCCCTTCTGGGCTGGGAGACTGGTGGCAAGGGACTCCTTTGCCTCCGGCAGTTCCGCCCCTGCTGCCACACTTATACAAACACATTGACTGTCACAGAGTTATAAAGTATAAATCACTGTGCAATACTGCGTATGTCCTCAGGAGGCACTCTCATTGTGCAGGTGTTCCCTCAGGGTGTAGTATGTAAGGTCGATGGTAAGTAGGTCAACAATGTTCAGGTTGACCACTACTGGTCGACAGTAAGTAGGTTGACAGGGATGCTAGGTTGACAGGGAGTTTAGGTCGACATGGTCTAGGTCGACAGGTCAAAAGATCGACATGAGTTTTTAATGTTTTTTTGGTGTTGTTTTCTCCGTAGAGTGACCGAGAACCCCAATTAGTGCACCGTGTCCCCTCACATGGCGAGCGAGCTTCGGGCAAGGTGTTTTGCTCCGCTACCACTGTTCTTGGCACAGGTTACTATTCCCAGTCGTAGTCCATGTGGATCGTTAAGTCAGTGCCGTAACTAGGTATGTGCCGGCGGTGCCTGGCACACAGCGCATGTGCACTGAGGGCGCAGGACCAGTGCCGTTTCTTGCGGCGGGCGAGCCGTGCAACCGCACTGGGCGCCCGCCGCGGCACTTCTTGTGTTATTTGACACTCCTCCTCCCGAGTGCCCAGCTTGGGGGGCGGAGTTTCGCGGAATGATGCCAGTGTGTCGTGACGTCACGACGCACCTGCGTCATTCCGCGAAACTCCGCCCCCCAAGCTGGGCACTCGGGAGGAGGCCAGGAGAGGGAGCCAAGCGCGCGAAGACGAGGGAGAGGCTGCAGAAGAGCGGGAAGAACCACTTCAAAAGTAAGTCAGCCTCTCCCTCTCTCTCTCCCCCCCCCCCGCCTGCCATCATGTGTAAAATGGGTACTCTTGCCTTGCGTATTGTGTAACATGGGGACACGTGCCTACCGTATTGTGTAAAATAGGGACACCTGCCTGCCGCACTGTGTAAAATGGGGACACTTGCCTGCGTAATGAGTAAAATGGGGACACCTGCCTGTCGCACTGTGTAAAATGGGGACACTTGCCTGCCGTATTGTGTAAAATGGGGACACCTGCCTGCCGCACTGTGTAAAATGGGGACACTTGCCTGCGTAATGTGTAAAATGGGGACACGTGCCTGCCGCACTGTGTAAAATGGGGACACTTGCCTGCCATATTGTGTAAAATGGGGACACTTGCCTGCGTAATGTGTAAAATGGGGACACCTGCCTGCCGTAATGTGTAAAATGGGGACACTTGCCTGCCGTAATGTGTAAAATGGGGACACGTGCCTGCCGCACTGTGTAAAATGGGGACATGTGCCTGCCGCACTGTGTAAAATGGGGACACGTGCCCGCCGCATTGTGTAAAATTGGGACACGTGCCTGCCGTACTGTGTAAAATGGGGACACCTGCCTGCCGTAATGTGTAAAATGGGGACACCTGCCTGCCGTAATGTGTAAAATGGGGACACCTGCCTGCCGTAATGTGTAAAATAGGGATTCTTGCCTGCCGTATTGTGTAAAAATGGGGATTCTATTTCTTGCCTGCCGTAATGGGGATTTAATGTATCAAGGGCATTGCGGTGTATGGCATAATATATATATAAATTTTTTTTTCCTGTGCTCGCCGTGATCTGTTGGTGCAAGGTCAAAAACTGGGGTGTAAGGTAGTCTTTTCAGCTGAGGCCACGCCCATTTTACAGAGACCACGCCCATTTTATCAAGGCCACACCCCCTCTGCCGGGAGCGCGCGCGCAAATCATTTTTTGTTATGTCAAGGGGGGGGGGGGGGGCGCATTTTTAAATCTCACACTGGGAGCCAAATTGGCTAGAAACAGCCCTGCGCAGGACCGCCGGCAACACCTGTGGATTCCCGCTGCTCAGTGCTTGTCTGCAGAAGCACTGTAGCTGCAGCGGCGGAGCAGGACACTAGATGTGATTGCTGTATGTCCGGTCCTGTGCCTCCTTGTCTCCCAGGCCGCCTGTTTGTGCTGAAAGGGGGCATGGCCACGGGTATGCGATTAGGCCACGCCCCCGACTTTGCTGTTTGGTCTGTCTGCATCATACTTGCCTACCCTCCCGGAATGGCCGGGAGGCTCCCGAAAAACGGGTGACCCTCCCGGCCCCCCGGAAGAGCAGGCAAGTCTCCCGATATCCGCGGGTCACCCCCTGCCCGCCGCCCACTTAACGAGTAAAGTGGGCGGTCCGGGCAGGCGATGACGCGATTCTTGTTGAATCGCGTCATCGTAACCACGCCACCTGCTGTATAATGCCGGTAATCGCAGCATTACACAGCGGGGGCGTGGCTTAAATGACGTGTTCCAGAAGCCACGCCCCGTTCCGCCTCTGGTCCGCCTCCGTTACGCCTCTGGCCCGCCCCCTGTCACGTCACCTCACTGCCCGCCCCCCCTGCTGAGCCGACGGGCTGCTCTCTCCCGGAGAGAGCAGCCCAGAAGTCGGCAACTATGGTCTGCATCCGTCTCTACCACAGTTCTCCTTGAGGTAAAGTTGGCATGAGAGGAGGGGAGGGGGGGATGTGTGTGTGTGTGTGTGTGTGTGTGTGTGGTGTGACTGTAAGTGACAGGCTGCGTGTGTGTGTGTGTGTGTGTGTAGGGACTGTCTGCCATAATGTGTAATATGGGGAAGCTGTCTGCCGTAATGTGTAAAACAGGGGGCGCTGTCTGCCGTAATGTGTAAAACAGGGGACGCTGTCTGCCGTAATGTGTAAAACAGGGCACGCTGTCTGCCGTAATGTGTAATAAGGGGGACGCTGTCTGCCGTAATGTGTAATAAGGGGACGCTGTCTGCCGTAATGTGTAAAAAGAGGACGCAGTCTGCCATAATGTGTAATATGGGGATGCAGTCTGCTGTAATGTGTAATAAGGGTATGCTGTCTGCCGTAATGTGTAATAAGCGGACGCTGTCTGCCGTAATGTGTAATAAGGGGACGCTATCTGCCGTAATGTGTAATATGGGGACGCAGTCTGCCGTAATGTGTAATAAGGGTACGCTGTCTGCCGTAATGTGTAATAAGCGGACGCTGTCTGCCGTAATGTGTAATAAGGGGACGCTATCTGCCGTAATGTGTAATAAGGGGACGCAGTCTGCCGTAATGTGTAATACGGGGACGCAATCTGCCGTAATGTGTAATAAGGGGATGCTGTCTGCCGTAATGTGTAATAAGGGGACGCTGTCTGCCGTAATGTGTATTAAGCGGACGCTGTCTGCCGTAATGTGTAATAAGGGGACGCTATCTGCCGTAATGTGTAATAAGGGGACGCAGTCTGCCGTAATGTGTAATATGGGGACGCAATCTGCCGTAATGTGTAATAAGGGGATGCTGTCTGCCGTAATGTGTAATAAGGGTACGCTGTCTGCCGTAATGTGTAATAAGCGGACGCTGTCTGCCGTAATGTGCAATAAGGGGGAGGCTCTCTGCCGTAATGTGTAATAAGGGGACGTAGTCTGCCGTAATGTGTAATATGGGGACACAATCTGCCGTAATGTGTAATAAGGGGATGCTGTCTGCCGTAATGTGTATTATGGGGACGCTGTCTGCCGTAATGTGTTCTATGGGGATGCTGTCTGCCGTAAAGTGTAAAACAGGGGACGCTGTCTGCCGTAATGTGTAATAAGGGGACGCTGTCTGCCATAATGTGTAATAAGGGGACGCAATCTGCCGTAATGTGTAATATGGGGACGCAATCTGCCGTAATGTGTAATAAGGGGATGCTGTCTGCCGTAATGTGTAAAAAGGTGGACGCTGTCTGCCGTAATGTGTAAAAAGGGGACGCTCTCTGCCGAAATGTGTAATAAGGGGACGCAATCTGCTGTAATGTGTAATATGGGGACGCAATCTGCCATAATGTGTAATAAGGGGATGCTGTCTGCCGTAATGTGTAAAAAGGGGAACGCTGTCTGCGGTAATGTGTAAAAAGGGGATGCTGTCTGCCGTAATGTGTTAAAAGGTGAATCTGTCTGCCATAATATGTAAAAGGGGCTCTACCTGGTGTAGTGGTGCTACTGTGTGGCGTAATTTGAATAATAGAGACTACTGTGCACAGTAATATGAATTGGTATTATTTTGTGGCCACACCCCTTCCCCATGAAGCTGCGCCCCTACATATTTTATGCGCGCCTACGGCGCGCACTGCCCCTGTTTTGCATAGAGAGGGGTGGGGGGGCGCCGAGGCTGTTTCTTGCACACAGCGCTAAAATGTCTAGTTACGGCACTGCGTTAAGTATGAAAATGTCCAAAAAATGACGGGGAAAAAAAGTGAAAAACTCATGTTGACCTGTCGACCTAGAACATGTCGACCTAAGGACCCTGTCAACCTAGAAACCTTGTCGAGACCTGCTTACTGTCGACCGATAGTGGTTGACCTAAACATTGTCGGCTTACTTACTGTCGACCTAGAGACCGGATCCGTTCCCTCATACCCTGCCCTGGGTGTGGGGTGACCAGGGGCGGATTGGGAACAAAAAGCGGCACTGAAAAAATTTGTACTAGTGGCCCCATATGGGCAGCACCAGAGGTGTAAGGTCTAGCCATGGGCCATGGCAGCAGCACCCTCCCCCAAAAAACTTTTCAGATAGTGGGGATGTCCAGCATCAAGGGGGAAGTTAAAAAGAAATAAAATTAAATATTATGAGCACATTATATGATACACCTTCAGAATTTAGGAAACTATATCATTCTTTAGAAATATATATTTTCTTGCTTATTACACCAACCGTATCCCAATCATTATTCACTCAATCTTATATGTCAGCCAAGCAGGCAGACAGAGTATACACTAGATCATCTGCAATCACAGGCTAAGTGGCAAAGTCATTTTCATATATGTAAATTATGTAGCATCTTATTCATTATGTCTATAAAAAGGACCACTTGTCAAACAAAACAGGCCCCGCAGGTGCGCCGGCCCACCGGGAATCTTCCCTATAGACCCTATGGCCAATCCGCCTCTGGGGGTGACACTCCCTGCTCAGAAGCAGATCCTTCATGCTTCACTGTCTTCCCTCATCACTGATCCTCTCAGCTGTAACCTCACCCTCCAGTTCACTCACTTACAAGGCACACTGGAGGGCAGTAGAAACAATACAGAGGTCATATGAGTCCTTTGTGACTGCATGTATACATTTTATGGTTAGAGCAATTTAACCTCTGTATTATGTGCACAGAGACAATGGTGAAACTCCAACAAATTCTACTATAACGAATTGAGGGTATCTGGTCTTTAGGTCGACAGCACTTAGGCCGACACGCATTAGGTTGACCACTATTGGTCAACATACATTAGATCAATATGGTCACTAGGTCAACATAGAAAAATGTCAACATGAGGTTTTTTTTTCTTTTTTTTCTTTTTCATACTTTGCGATCCACGTGGACTACGATTGGGAACAGTAACCTGTGCCGACTTCAGCAGTAGCGGAGTGAGGCACCTTGCCCGAAGCATGCGAGAGGACACAGTGCACTAATTGGGGTTCCCGGTCACTTTACGAAGAAAACAACACCCCCAAAAATGTTAAAAACCCACGTCGACCTTTTTCCATGTCGACCTAATGTCCATGTTGACTTATTTCAGGTGTCGACCTATTCACTGTCGACCAATAGTGGTCGACCTAATGATTGTCAACCTAGTTACTGTCGACCCAATGATCCACACCAGAATTGGGACAGGGTATTGTACTGTGCGACTTTTCTTTCTTCCTTTTGGACTTATACGGGGTAATTCAGATCTGATCGTAGCAGCAAATTTGTTAGCAGCTGGGCAAAACCATGGGGGTAATTCCAAGTTGATCGCAGCAGGAATTTTGTTAGCAGTTGGGCAAAACCATGTGCACTGCAGGGGAGGCAGATTTAACATGTGCAAAGAGAGTTAGATTTGGGTGGGGTGTGTTCAAACTGAAATCTAAATTGCAGTGCAGGGGCAAACGCAGGATTTAGTGAGGGGGGTTTCTGGGTGGAGGGGGGGGAGTGGTGTCTATGTATATGTATGTGTGTGTGTGTGTGTGTATATATATATATATATACTTGCAATTCAGTCGGCACTCAATGGGTTAAACAATCACAACTAGCCTCCGTGCAGCGTTAGAGATGTCAGATGCAGTACTACAAAAAGAAAACGGCACTGGACGCAATGAATGCAGGAATGAAGTGTATTGTAAAATCGACAGCTGTTTCAGGGCAGCAGCCCTTTCCTCAAGCAGACAACAACACCACCGAATATTGTCCAATATTCATTCCTGCATTCATTGCGTCCAGTGCCGTTTTCTTTTTGGAGTACTATATATATATATATATATATATATATATACACACACACACACCTGTCCTATATATATATATATATATATATACACACCTGTCCTATATATATATATATATATATATATATATATAGCCAAATCACAGGACAAAGTTCCGGGAAGCCGCACTGACACTCTCCATTAGAAAAAGCAGGTGTCCGGTTAAATAGAGGTAAATAGAGTCACATGCCAATCTCTCGAAATGAGGTTGGAGACAGAACCAGCACTCTGCGTGATTTTCAAAACAGATCTTTACTTCAAGTTGAACTTCTCTCATAGAGCAATTACATTGACATCAGCATATATCGACAACAGCATATACTCATCGCTTTGCGGTAATATTTAATCACTGGCAAACTCCCAAACAGCCGTTTTCGTGCCGTGCACGCAAGCACTTTCTGACATGGTAGCTTGATACTTTACCTGGTTGTTCCCCTGAGGAAGGTTACTTACCGAAAACGGTTGTTTGGGAGTTTGCCAGTGATGAAATATTACCGCAAAGCGATGAGTATATGCTGTTGTCGATATATGCTGATGTCGATGTAATTGCTCTATGAGAGAAGTTCAACTTGAAGTAAAGATCTGTTTTGAAAATCACTGATAAAGCAGATTATTTATCTTATAACATTCACTATATATTGGTAAGAGACTCAGTACGCCATGGGCGTACGGGGTACCGTAATGGTACGCACTTAGCGTAGCAGACGCTAGGCCGTGGTCGAGACGCACGAGCGGCACGTTCGCTCACGGCTTATGCTGGGTATCCAGCACGCTATAGGCGGCCCGAGCACCGTAATGCTACGCTACTAGCGTAGCGGACGCTGTGTCCACGAGAGGAACACGAGCGGCGCAGACGCTCACAGGATGACACACAGTAAACCTTGTATGCAACACACTGAAAGGCTAAGCCTATTCTGTAAACCTTGGTCTTGTAATGTTAACACAATGTAACGCTGATTTACCTCTATTTTATAAAAGCTGATTGAGCGATTGAGATGCTCAGAAACCTTCTATACTAGCTAGAGAAACACAGACACCTTGCTGAGGTTCCAACACCTTTACTAACGAGATTTAGCTATGTAAAAAGGGGAAAACAGTTAACAGCTTATACACTACACCACTAACATAAAACACCTAAACAGAATAACTGGACATATATATATACAATAGCGTCTTAATCCTAAACAATAACAGTGAGAGAGAGAGAGAGTATGGCAAATACAGACAGAGAATAAGTTGGTCACAGAGAACTTACACACGTGGGGAATGATCGCTAGCGCAGTCCTGGAACCAGCTCTCTAGTTAGTCAATGATGAAAACCTTTGTGGAGAGAAGACTGAGCTGGCCCAGACTGGCTGTCCTTATATACACAAAGTACAGTACACTACAAAGGGCCCTACAATCTCATTGTTCATTGGACACAGGAATCTGTCTTCACATTATAACGAAAGGTCATAGGTTGATTCGAACAGGTGGGCTGTGACTATTTCAAACTGCTCAGGTGGGAGGGAATCTCAGGTTTCCCGCCGCATGGATAATGAACTGCAAATATAGTAAATGTCCATAAACTTCTTATAAACATAACTATACGCAGGAGCGATTAATCTCTTTCAAACCAACACCGGAATGTTACTAATAAAATACTCTTCAGTTGCATACTAAACACCACTGCTCAAAGCCTGTCTGACCCTTCGTATCATGTAAAGAGGGATCTCTCTGTCCCTGAACCAGTTACACTAAACAAACTTACTGATATTATTAAGGGGACCATAACCTATAAAATACACTATTTAGATTAACTATGTAACGATCGAGTCGCCCGCCAGACGCACACAAACTCTACCGTAAATGCGCATACCACGCGCCTGAGCGCACGACCTTGGAGGCGCCGTCACGCAACTGCGAATATGCGCACGCACGGGAGAGAACGTGCACGTGCAGCGGGCAAGCGCATGGGGTTAGTACAAGGCATCATAGGTCGCTATATTTTTTTCGACTTTGACAGTCCACCCTTTGGCAGTCACCAATAACTGCCACTACCTAAACAATTTAAACAGAAAAATATATGTCATCATGTAAATACCTTTTTATGATTGGGTAAGGGAGGAGAGGAGAAGGTGAGAAAGATATGACCTAGTGAGATAGTAGAAGCGTGTGTGTATGAATCCATGTCTGAGGGGTCATGTATCATCGTGCCTATGTGTTTTAAATCAAGCTTCGAGGTATTGCGAAGTATACATTTGAATCCTTCTTATCCCGTATTACGGGTCTGTGGATGGGCTGTCAAACTCTACCGAGCTCTTATCGGCTTTTGGTTGTAACAAATGGGGTGCACATTAGTTGATGACACATGAAGGGGGAGAATATGTGGATGCTAATATGTGAGAATCACCTGTGGACTATGTGAGTTACTACCTGGAGGTAGTAGAGATGAAGATAAGAAACAATCGTTATAAATGCAGTCGTAAACTATGTGAGTTTATATAAACAGTCGCCGATTGAGGTCTTGTCTGATGTCTTGTCTGATGTACATGTTGTCTGATGTCTCTCGGTACTTTTGTTGTAAATGGCGAACAAAAGCTGTTCCAGTGTCCATAAAATTACAGTCTCTAAAGCAGGCATTCCCAACCACGGTCCTCAAGGCACACCAACAGTGCAGGTTTTAGTGATATCCAGGCTGCAGCACAGATGGTTGAATCAAAATAACTGAGCTACTAATTAAGTCACCTGTGCTGAAGCCTGGATATCACTAAAACCTGCACTGTTAGTGTGCCTTGAGGACCGTGGTTGGGAATGCCTGCTCTAAAGTATTGGGCTTTCGTAGATAGTTAAAGTCACTAGGGATATTGGGGGTCTGTGACACAGTTCATCAGTGGTCTGTATAAAAGAGGTTGTCAAATTCTTCTTCCAAGTGGGTGTCTTTGTACCTTGGAGGAAAACAAAGGAGAAAGAAACGGACCGTGGAATCACATTTTCATCACAACATTGTCTCTATCGTTGGGTCATAAATCAAATTAGTTGTTGTTATTACAGTGTCCTCGCTCCTCAGACTCATCACTCTAGTACTACCTTTACACTTCGTTAAAGTCCGAACGCATCTAAATATCAGACCAACCAATATGACGACTCCCAGAATACACAAGAGAAATTTCCCTACATCCATTATAATACCTTGGGCCCATTCTCCTAAACCAGAGAACCAATTTCGTGGGTTCAACCATGACACCCAACTGGTCAGCTCATTACCCACAGCAGCGAGTGTGAGATTGTGTTTCCGTCGAAACTCCCACTTTAATTGCAAAATGTCATCCATCTTTTGGTCTATGACCTCGGCCGGGTCCTCAGTGCTGTTTGTAATATACGTGCAGCACTTTACTCCATATTGAGTTGCCAGGGTAACACAATACCCGCCTGTCACTGCTGTGAGATAATCATCCTATGCTGAACCAGCTCTGTTTTGTAGGCTTGTAACTCTTTCCCAGTGTACCTGAACGTGTCGTCATACATTTCGGTGATATTGTCTAACAAGTTTGCTAGCGCAGATATGTATCTATAATTTATCACTCCTCTGGCGGTACGAGTGATATCTAACACGAGTAGGAATTGAATCCCGGTGGATTCATGGATCAGATCAGAGGCCGGATGCTCTGTCCTCTCTATCAGGTGCCGTTTAACGACGTGCTCGTAATGAGTGTGAGTATAAGGAGCTTGGGCACCACGGTGAATATCTTCATTTTGATATGGGATACAGTCATTACTTCAGGCAGTACTTTTCCAATGTAACACAATCCCTCTGAGTTTGGGGCAAGCCACTTATACGCCTTTCTCCCACATATGAAATATGCATCATCGGGGAGAACATATGGGACGGAGTATGACATAACCATGTTACAAACTTTCCATGTGAAATCTCCTAACCCTAACTCTCCCATCTGTCTAGTACACGTATCCGGTTGTACGATATGTGCACAGTATCCTGGTGATACTTCTCCAACTCGCATGGTCCTACTTCCTAGAGTGTACCTATACCGGAAATATTTTCCACTGTTGGCTATGTGGCGTATAAGTTCTGTGTCTATGGGCATTCTATCGGCTCTATATGAAAAGGTCATGGTTTGATTACTCCATGACACTTCCCAATTTCCCGGCTTTCGGGGATTGGAAATGTTAAAGCATACTAAGGACTTATCCACATGATATTGGTGGAGCTTCAAACTAGGAGGACTAGAGATATTAAATCTCTTGTCCACCGGCCTCCCACCACTTAACTCAAGTACCTCTCCTACAGTTAAAGGGAATGGTACTAGTCCTGATTTGCTATGACCTTGAGGTACTTGAGAGCATACCCAACAGTCTGTCTGGTTTAACACTTTACCCACTAAGGAGTTATAGTCACTCAATGGATGCCGGTCCATGTGGATATTAAAACTGGACTGACATTTCTTGATGCACCCATCCTCAACTATATTGTCACAATGCCTACAGATGCAGTTCTCTTCAGCTAACAATCCTTCACAATTCCTTCTATTGTCAATGCTACCAGATCGTTTTCTGATACTCGCCTTTACTCGGTGATTATGTTGCTCTTGGAAAGTTACGCCTCCATCCTGGTCATCAGAACCCATTCCAGATCCTTTCTCGACCTCCATGGTACTCTCACCGAAACAGACTGCTCTGGTCAACATCATGGTTAACAGGAAAATCCGGATCACAGTCTCTTGGGGCAAGTCCATCTTATAGGAGGAAAAGGAGAAAAATAAGAAGGGGGGAGGAGAATAGGAGGGAGATGGGAACTGGAGAAAATAACAAAAGGGAAAAAGAAATCTTGCTCGACAAACGCCTCCGGTCTTATTATTCTCAGCGCTCAGGTGTCGTCTCAACCTTCCCGGAACAGACACTCTAGTGATACAACCTCTACCGTCTGTTCTTTATCACGGGACCTCTCTGGGTCAGCAACCTTTTTACAATGAGACGAATGAACCCAAGTCTCTCTCTCGGCAACCTTTAGTGCTGTTGTGCTGGTTAATAAGACTTGATATGGTCCTTCCCATCTGTCAATAAAGCAACCTGAGCGTAGAAAATTCCGTATCATTACATAATCCCCAGGTTCAATGTCATGACAATTACTGTCTGGCAGATCAGGAATCACCAACTTTAAATTATTATTCTGATTCCTTAACTGTTTACTCATCTTAACCAAGTACTTTACGGTTACTTCATTGTTACATTTCAAATCATCCTGGGGGTTAATCATAACATGGGGTTGTCGACCAAACAGAATTTCAAAAGGAGACAGATTAAGAGGGTACCTGGGAGTGGTTCTGATGCTGTATAATACGATTGGCAAAGCTTCGGGCCACAACAATCCTGTTTCAGCCATTACCTTGCTTAATTTGTTTTTAATAGTGCTGTTTACTCTTTCCACTTTTGCACTCGCCTGGGGGCGGTACGGAGTATGCAGCTTACTATTAATTCCAATCAACTTACACATTGCTTGAAAAACTTCACCTGTAAAATGGGTACCCCTATCACTTTCAATGATTCTAGGGATACCGTACCTACACACAAATTCCTGCACAATTTTCTTTGCAGTAAACACAGCGGTATTTGTGGCCGCGGGAAATGCTTCAACCCAATTTGAGAACACGTCAATACAAACCAAAACATACTTTAAATTTCTACAAGGTGGTAATTGTATGAAATCAATTTGTATTACCTGGAAAGGACCGTCTGTAGGAGGGATGTGGGATGGCTCTGTTGGTATTGCCTTTCCGATATTCTTCCTCAAGCAGGTGAGACATGTCATCGCTCTTTTACCCGCATGGGAAGAAAATCCTGGGGCGCACCAATAAGCTCTTACCAACTTACACATTCCTTCTTTGCCTAGATGAGTCAGCCCATGTGCCGCTTCCGCTAGACTTGGAAGGTATGCTCTGGGTGCCACCGGCTTACCCTGTCCATCTGTCCAGAGTCCTGAGGACTCCTGGCCATATCCTTTTGACCTCCAGACTGCCTTTTCTTGTGGTGAACACAAATTTTGCATTTCATATAATTTCTGTGTTTTTACAGTATTCAATACCATCAGTTGTGTGCTGTCTGTCTGTATGGGGGTACTGGCTGCTGATTTTGCAGCTTCGTCTGCTCGGCTGTTACCAAGTGATACCGGGTCTTGGCTATACGTGTGAGCTTTACACTTGATAACTGCCACTCTGTCAGGTTCCTGTATCGCTGTTAGAAGTCTTTTGATGTGGGCTGCATGCGCTACGGGTGTGCCAGCTGCCGTCATGAAATTTCTGAGGCGCCATAGGGCCCCGAAATCATGGACTACTCCGAAGGCGTACCTAGAGTCCGTGTAGATATTGGCTGACTTGCCTTTAGCCAATTCGCATGCTCTGGTTAAGGCAACCAGTTCAGCAACTTGTGCTGAGTGTGGTGGGCCTAGGGGTTCCGCTTCTATGGTACCTTGGTCATCTATGACTGCGTATCCAGTACACAAGTCTCCCGAGTCCGTCTGTCTGTGACAACTGCCGTCAGTGTAGAAAGTAAAATCTACATCTTCCAGTGGGTTGTCACTGATGTCAGGCCTTGCCGTGAAATTTTGGGTCAAATATTCCATACAATCATGTGTGTCATCTCCTGTACTAAATCCTCCTTCACCATTACTCTCATCCTCCACCCTTTGTGCCTGTCCAGGCACACCTGGGAGATATGTTGCAGGATTTAATGCACTGCATCTCCTTATGGTGATGTTTACGGGGGCCATCAATGCCAATTCCCATCTTGTAAACCGCGCTGATGAGACGTGTCTGGTTTGGGCAGAATTCAGTAAAGCTGACACTGCATGTGGTGTATGAATTGTGAGGTTGTGTCCTAGCACTACATCTTCGCTTTTACTTACTAGCAATGCTATCGCTGCAACACTTCGCAAGCATGTGGGGAGGGATCGCGCTACCGTGTCTAGCTGAGCGCTATAGTAGGCTACCGGCCTGCTGGCATCACCATGCTTCTGGGTTAAGACACCTGCCGCACACCCAGCACTCTCTGTTCCGTACAGCTCAAAGGGTTTTCCATAATCTGGCATGCCTAATGCTGGTGCCTGCGTTAGGCACTGTTTGAGTCTTTCAAATACCATCTCAGACTCGTCTGTGTGCGAAATCCGATCAGGTTTGTTTGAGGAGACCATCTCCTGTAAAGGCAAGGCCAGTATGGAAAAACCTGGGAGCCAGTTACGGCAATACCCACACATTCCTAAAAACGTTCTAATCTGTTGCTGGGTTTGTGGCAGAGTCATGTCATGAATTGCTTGAATTCTATCAGCGGTGAGGTGTCTCAGTCCTTGTGTCAGACAGTGTCCCAAATACTTCACCCTGGTCTGGCATAATTGTAACTTGTCTTTGGAAACCTTGTGTCCGGTGTCTGAAAGATGAAACAGGAATTGTTTTGTATCTCTCAGGGACGATTCAAGCGAATCTGAACACAGCAGTAGGTCATCTACGTACTGTATTAATATTGATCCGCTCTCAGGTTGAAAAGACTGTAAACAATCATGCAAGGCCTGTGAGAAAATACTTGGACTGTCAATGAAACCTTGTGGTAAACGAGTCCAGGTGTACTGAACTCCTCTGTATGTAAATGCGAATAAGTATTGACTGTCAGGGTGCAGAGGTACCGAGAAGAAGGCGGAGCAGAGGTCAATCACAGTGAAAAATTTGGCAGTGGGAGGAATTTGCATAAGGATGACAGCTGGATTTGGCACTACGGGGAATTGACTCTCAACTATTTTGTTGATCCCTCTTAGATCCTGCACTAATCTGTAACCCCTCCCCCCACTCTTTTTAACAGGGAAGGTGGGACTATTGGCAGTGCTGGACGTCCTTACCAGAATGCCCTGTTGTAGCAAGCGCTCTATTACAGGGTAAACTCCTAACTCCACCTCTGGCTTCAGAGGGTATTGTGGGATTTTTGGAGCTATCCTACCATCTTTTACTTGTACAACTACTGGGGCTACATTTGCCTTTAATCCAGTGTCTTGTCCATCCTTGGTCCAAAGTGATTCCGGTATCTGGGAAATCATTTCCTCTACCTTGGACGGACACCTATTTACAACAACAGTGTGTGACATTAATCTTGTTGGGGAATCTAGCATATCCTGCACTTCCTGAGTGTGGTTCCTGGGTATATCCAAGAACACACCTTCAGGAGTACAATATATGACACATCCCATTTTGCACAGTAAATCTCTCCCTAGGAGATTAGTCGGAGCCGATGCAGCCAGCAGAAAAGAATGCTTGGTATGCAAAGGCCCTATCGTAATCTCTGCAGGTTTGCTTAGTGGATAGTGTTGTACTACTCCTGTTACTCCCATGGCTGGAATTGTTTTACCAGTGGTTCTCATGCCCACGGTCGAATTTATCACTGATTTGGCCGCCCCCGTATCTACAAGGAAAGGTAGAGATCTACCAGCTACATCAATTGTGACTTCGGGTTCACTTCCAAGGCTCGCAATTAATTTCACTGGCTGCAGATTACAGGTGTGGCCCCACCCCTATTGTATGTGGTGACCCCCCTGCATTGCGCTGGCAGCTATTACCTGTGAAGGGGGTAAATGGGAATTGTCAGAGACTTGCCAGTCTCTTCTTGGGGGATACCTTCTTGTTTCCCCTGCGTGTGGCTCATAACTCCGTCTCTGCGGTCCTTAATCCCAATTTCGTGTGTCATGTCGTTGTCTAGGGGGTTGATATGATTTTTGTGCATTTTTCAATCTATCAGTCTCGTGCAAAATGTCCCTCTTTATGACAGTAATAACAAGTTACCACATTTGACTTACCCACAGGGGTCTGAGACTTATGCTGAATTGGCCTTGTGGTAAGTGCCTGTATACTTACGGCCATCAGCTTATCACTCTGCGACTCCCTGTGTCTGGCGATATTCCGATCATGCCCCATAGCGGCCTCTCCCAAAGCAGCCACCGACATACCTCTCCAATCTGGTCTAGTGGTCTGTACTCTAGTCCTTAAAGTTTCTTTTAAACCATCCATTAACACAGAAACTGCTACTTCCCTATGATGTACATTTGTTTTGATGTCTTCTATACCAGTGTACTTAGGCCCTCATTCCGAGTTGATCGGTCGCAAGGCGAATTTAGCAGAGTTACACACGCTAAGCCGCCGCCTACTGGGAGTGAATCTTAGCTTCTTAAAATTGCGACCGATGTATTCGCAATATTGCGATTACTAACTACTTAGCAGTTTCAGAGTAGCTCCAGACTTACTCTGCCTGTGCGATCATTTCAGTGCTTGTCGTTCCTGGTTGACGTCACAAACACACCCAGCGTTCGCCCAGGCACTCCCACCGTTTCCCCGGCCACTCCTGCGTTTTTTCCGGAAACGGTAGCGTTTTCAGCCACACGCCCCTGAAACGCCGTGTTTCCGCCCAGTAACACCCATTTCCTGTCAATCACATAACGATCGCCGGAGCGAAGAAAAAGCCGTGAGTAAAAATACTTTCTTCATAGTAAAGTTACTTGGCGCAGTCGCAGTGCGAACATTGCGCATGCGTACTAAGCGGATTTTCACTGCGATGCGATGAAAAATACCGAGCGAACAACTCGGAATGAGGGCCCTAGCCATTTCCTGTAGTGCCCGATGGATATACTCAGAAGCAGTTTCCCCTTCTTTTTGTTTTATGGAAAAAATTTTGCTCCACTTTACAACAGCAGGGAAATATACTCCTAGCTGCAAATTAATTCTTTTCACATTATCTTGATTGTACTCCTCAGTAAGGGGTACCTCTTCATCTAGTCTACAGTCAGCTATAAATTTCGCTGAGTCGACATTGGAGGGTAAACATGCCCTCAGCAATGTCCGCCAATCTTTGTTATTGGGCTCTACAGAATTTCCTAGCTCTCTAATATACTTCTGGCTTGCAACTAGATCTTTCCTAGGATCAGGGAATTCAGACACCATTGATCTTAATTCTGTTCGGGAAAAGGGGCAGTGCATGGCGATGTTTCTGACAGGAGTGACTCCTGAAGTGTCAGTTTTCCCATTTGGGACTGCAATTACCCTAACGGGATTAAGTTCAATAATATCACTCTGGGTTGATTCTACAACATTTGGTGTAATGGTCTCTGCATAATGTACAGTTCCGTACTTACCTGCCGACACGACCTCACCTGTCCCTCCACTAGGGGCCTTTGATACTGCTCTTACTGGTTGGGACGTGCCCACTGTTGTCTCTTGTATGGTGGCTGCTAGAGAGAGTGCCGATATTGTGGTGGGCTCATCCTCTTGGTCACAATCCTGGGGAAAGTTTAAAACAGGGTACAGCTTGCACGGATTAGTATTAGCATCAACAATCTTAGTTACATTATTCTTAACATCTATACAGTTACTAAGTGCATGTTTATCATACACCAGGGTGCTATTCTCTGTGACCACTTTCTCTCCTGTTATGTATGGTGGTGGTGGTGCGGTGGCTATCAGTTTCCTGATAGGGTTAGATCCAGCCGCTTGAGCCAATCCTCTTTGTATTTCACCCTCCTGTTGCCATAATTGTAAATAATCATAATGTCTGATCCGCTGCTTGCTGGATTTAATTAGACATATCCTTCTCCTTAGATTTTGTAACACCTCGGGACTAAAACTGCCTACCCGTGGGAACTTTTCCCCGTCATGCACAGTCATTCTTTCCCATTCATTGCACAAAACCTCTGTGTGTGATCCGTATTTTTCACACATGATATACCTTGCCGACCCTATTGGCCGGTTTACTAAATCAACCTGAACCAGGGTTGATCGTCCCTTACCTGAACAACTGGCCCCCATCTTTGCAGGTGTTGCTTTCACTACCTCTGACCTTCAAATCAGGGTCTTCAGCGAACCCTTACAAAAACCAAGTTGCCCGGGGTAAGCCGACGGTGAAAGTCCGACCGAGTGCTTCCACTCACTCTTCGCCCACGTTGGCCAGTACTTCAATCACTGACTCAGAGCTGCTGTACCCAACCTAGGGCTCCTATAAACCTTTATTTACTGGGGCGTTGTGGGAGTAGGTTACCCGTCCCCAGCAAGTATCGGTTGTTAGAGAATTCCTGAGTGACCAGCGAACCTCCCTTAAAATAAAAAAATTTACACAAATCACGTTAGAATGTACAAATAGCGTTTATGACCCCTCTCATACGCAAACGGTACTGGGTCAAGTTACAAACTAATGCACACAATTACATGCAGTACAATCGTACTGCACATAAGCAACTAATCTTATGTGCGGAACAACCAATGGAATCGATAATTGTGGCTGCGAATTCCTTCAGCCAGAGCTTAATGGCCTATATGGGTACCGCACCAACCCTCCTGGGGTCGTGCTCCTTGACTCTATCTATAGCGGACTTCCTAGTCTGCTGTACCTAGACCTCCTGGTCTGTCTCTCTGGACCTCTTGGTCTTTGACCTCCTGGTCTGTGACCTCCTGGTCTGTGTCTACAGTAGACCTCCTAATCTGCTATACTCTAATGCTCTTATTTCAATATTTAACAAGGGATGCTTCCCAAGCCACCACGCGCTGTCACTTTCACGGATGTACCTCACGAGAACTCGACTTCCGGGGGTTCCAACAAAAATGAGAAACTTATATATATGCACACACTCTTTCACCTCATATACTCTTTACTTTCGTTTCTGTACAGAAATCCCTTTCATTCAGTATCGCAGGCTAATCCCAGAGGAGTTGCAACTAGAGAAGGATCTTTTACGCTAAAATTTAGGACACTGAGATTAACTTGCGCTATTATCGCGTTGCTTCCGTATCGCCTACTAAAACAATACTATCGTGTGATTTGTATTATGTGGGCGTACCCATATGCTCCGTTGCGTAATATACGCTACGTGTGTAAGCCCTTGCGTCGCGTACGCTTGTCCCGCCCTTTGTTAGGGACACGTGTACACAGGCCAGACACGTCCACAGTAACACAAGTAACACGTTTTTATCAATGCAAATGATATTTAACTGTAATCATTTACCGAGCACCACACAGAACTTCCTTGTATCTTAGGCAAAGCCGTGTGCGTGTTTTACAAATTACTTCCTTACGTATTACTTTTTACTTTTAACTACCAATAGCAACAAATCTTTCTCAGCCCGTTATCAATGATAAATGGCAAACAGGAAGGCGAGATGTGAAAATACCAATGAAAAATACAGGTGTGTGCTTGTGTTGCGTATGCAATGTGTACCAAACAAATATGAAACAGTTTTAAAAAAACGATAGCGTATTGTTCTTACCTTCCGGTTCCGGATTCCACCAGCACTCCTACAACGAGGCGATGCAGACGCTTATCTAGTCAGCACTACCGTATCCCTCACCACCAACACGGATACGAAGGGATACTACCTTCCCGCCCTTTGCTGACAGATAAAGTCTGCTTGTGTTCACTAGAGCGGATATGTGGAGGACGGACGAGCCGCCAATTGATAAAGCAGATTATTTATCTTATAACATTCACTATATATTGGTAAGAGACTCAGTACGCCATGGGCGTACGGGGTACCGTAATGGTACGCACTTAGCGTAGCAGACGCTAGGCCGTGGTCGAGACGCACGAGCGGCACGTTCGCTCACGGCTTACGCTGGGTATCGAGCACGCTATAGGCGGCCCGAGCACCGTAATACTACGCTACTAGCGTAGCGGACGCTGTGTCCACAAGAGGAACACGAGCGGCACAGACGCTCACAGGATGACACACAGTAAACCTTGTATGCAACACACTGAAAGGCTAAGCCTATTCTGTAAACCTTGGTCTTGTAATGTTAACACAATGTAACGCTGATTTACCTCTATTTTATAAAAGCTGATTGAGCGATTGAGACGCTCAGAAACCCTCTATACTAGCTAGAGAAACACAGACACCTTGCTGAGGTTCCAACACCTTTACTAACGAGATTTAGCTATGTAAAAAGGGGAAAACAGTTAACAGCTTATACACTACAGCACTAACATAAAACACCTAAACAGAATAACTGGACATATATATATACAATAGCGTCTTAATCCTAAACAATAACAGTGAGAGACAGAGAGAGTATGGCAAATACAGACAGAGAATAAGTTGGTCACAGAGAACTTACACACGTGGGGAATGATCGCTAGCGCAGTCCTGGAACCAGCTCTCTAGTTAGTCAATGATGAAAACCTTTGTGGAGAGAAGACTGAGCTGGCCCAGACTGGCTGTCCTTATATACACAAAGTACAGTACACTACAAAGGGCCCTACAATCTCATTGTTCATTGGACACAGGAATCTGTCTTCACATTATAACAAAAGGTCATAGGTTGATTCGAACAGGTGGGCTGTGACTATTTCAAACTGCTCAGGTGGGAGGGAATCTCAGGTTTCCCGCCGCATGGATAATGAACTGCAAATACAGTAAATGTCCATAAACTTCTTATAAACATTACTATACGCAGGAGCGATTAATCTCTTTCAAACCAACACCGGAATGTTACTAATAAAATACTCTTCCGTTGCATACTAAACACCACTGCTCAAAGCCTGTCTGACCCTTCGTATCATGTAAAGAGGGATCTCTCTGTCCATGAACCAGTTACACTAAACAAACTTACTGATATTATTAAGGGGACCATAACCTATAAAATACACTATTTAGATTAACTATGTAACGATCGAGTCGCCCGCCAGACGCACACAAACTCTACCGTAAATGCGCATACCACGCGCCTGAGCGCACGACCTTGGAGGCACCGTCACGCAACTGCGAATATGCGCACGCACGGGAGAGAACGTGCACGTGCAGCGGGCAAGCGCATGGGGTTAGTACAAGGCATCATAGGTCGCTATATTTTTTTCGACTTTGACATCACGCAGAGTGCTGGTTCTGTCTCCAACCTCATTTTGAGGGATTGGCATGTGACTCTATATATATATATATATATACATATATAGACACACCCATATATATATATATATATATATAGATACACACACACATATATATATGTATATACATTTAGCCATATATAAACTAACACACACATACATACATACATACATACATACATAAAAACACACAGGTACACATACATACAGACATGCATACATGCTAATGCACAATGACTTTCCTGCCTACGGATCACCTCCTCCCACTCCTACCTCCAAGATTTTTCACGTGCTGCACCACTTCTCTGGAATTCCCTACCTCTCCCCCTCAGACTCTCCACCTCTCTACAAAACTTCAAACGGCCTTTCAAGACCCACTTCTTCACCAAACCCAGACAAATCTCATCCTAACCCTCTGTTCTACACTCTCCATGTACCCCATCTGTGTCACCCCTGTCTGTCTACCCCTCCCCTTTAGAATGTAAGCTCTCACGAGCAGGGCCCTCTTCCCTCATGTGCTTATCCTTTCTTACTTTAATAATCTTCAACTGCATCAACTCCAGCAGTCTTCTGCCACCTGATACTTATTCCAGTGTCATCTGCTGATGTAACTATGTTTATTTACCCTGTACTTGTCCTATACTGTCATCGACTGTAAGTTGCTGTTTTCCTGTTTGATTATTCATGTACTCTGTAATTGGGCGCTGCAGAACCCTTGTGGCGCCATATAAATAAAGGATAATAATAATAATAATAATAATAATAATACATATATAACTACAAATATATACATACTGTACACACATTGTTTGAACACTGTTTTCCCCACCAGGGGCTGGGACTGGAGCAGATGGGCAGCAGCGTGAGGACGGAGGGAGCTGCTGTGGCTGAGCATGCGCAGTAGAGATGAGCGGGTTCGGTTTCTCGGAAACCGAACCCCCCCGAACTTCAGCCTTTTTACACGGGTCCGAGGCAGACTCGGATCTTCCCGCCTTGCTCGGTTAACCCGAGCGCGCCCGAACGTCATCTTCCCGCTGTCGGATTCTCGCGAGGCTCGTATTCTATCGCGAGACTCGGATTCTATATAAGGAGCCGCGCGTCGCCGCCATTTTCTCACACGTGCATTGAGATTGATAGGGAGAGGACGTGGCTGGCGTCCTCTCCGTTTAGACTGTAGACTAGAGAGAGAGTAGAGAGTGACACTTGATTTACTAATTTTGGGGAGCATATTAGGACGGAGTACTACTTGCTGATAGTGTGACCAGTGACCACCAGTTTAATCCGTTCTCTGCCTGAAAAAAAACGATACACAGTGTGACACAGTCACATACCATATCTGTGCTCAGCCTCAGTGTGCCCTCAGTGTGCTACATCATCTATGTAATACTGTATATCTGACTGTGCTGAGTGCTCACTGCTCACACAGCTTAATTGTGGGGGAGACTGGGGAGCAGTTATAGCAGGAGTACATATTTTTAACAGTGCACACTTTTGCTGCCAGAGTGCCACTGCCAGTGCCATTGTGACTGACCAGTGACCACTACTACTTGCTGATAGTGTGACCAGTGACCACCAGTTTAATTAATCCGTTCTCTGCCTGAAAAAAAACGATACACAGTGTGACACAGTCACATACCATATCTGTGCTCAGCCTCAGTGTGCCCTCAGTGTGCTGCATCATCTATGTAATACTGTATATCTGACTGTGCTGAGTAGTGCTCACTGCTCACACAGCTTAATTGTGGGGGAGACTGGGGAGCAGTTATAGCAGGAGTACATATTTTAACAGTGCACACTTTTGCTGCCAGAGTGCCACTGCCAGTGCCAGTGTGACTGACCAGTGACCACTGACCACCAGTATATTGTGATTGTCTGCCTGAAAAAGTTAAACACTCGTCGTGTGGTGTTTTTATTCTATAAACGCATTCTGCTGACAGTGTCCAGCAGGTCCGTCATTATATAATATATACCTGTTCGGCTGCAGTAGTGATATATATATATATTTTTTATATCATTATCATCCAGTCTATATTAGCAGCAGACGCAGTACGGTAGTCCACGGCTGTAGCTACCTCTGTGTCGGCAGTCGCTAGTCCATCCATAATTATATACCACCTACCTGTGGTGTTTTTTTTTTCTATCTTCTTGATACTACTAGTAGCTTACTTTAGGAGTCTTCAGTGCTGAGCTGACAGTGTCCAGCAGGTCCGTCATTATATAATATATACCTGTCCGGCTGCAGTAGTGATATATATATATATTTTTTATATCATTATCATCCAGTCTATATTAGCAGCAGACGCAGTACGGTAGTCCACGGCTGTAGCTACCTCTGTGTCGGCAGTCGCTCGTCCATCCATAAATGTATACCACCTACCCGTGGTGTTTTTTTTTTCTATCTTCTTGATACTAGTAGCTTACTTTAGGAGTCTGCAGTGCTGAGCTGACAGTGTCCAGCAGGTCCGTGATTATATAATATATACCTGTCCGGCTGCAGTAGTGATATATATATATAATTTTTATATCATTATCATCCAGTCTATATTAGCAGCAGACGCAGTACGGTAGTCCACGGCTGTAGCTACCTCTGTGTCGGCAGTCGCTAGTCCATCCATAATTGTATACCACCTACCTGTGGTGTTTTTTTTTCTCTATCTTCTTGATACTACTAGTAGCTTACTTTAGGAGTCTGCAGTGCTGAGCTGACAGTGTCCAGCAGGTCCGTCATTATATAATATATACCTGTCCGGCTGCAGTAGTGATATATATATATATTTTTTATATCATTATCATCCAGTCTATATTAGCAGCAGACGCAGTACGGTAGTCCACGGCTGTAGCTACCTCTGTGTCGGCAGTCGCTAGTCCATCCATAATTGTATACTACCTACCTGTGGTGTTTTTTTTTTTTTCTATCTTCTTGATACTACTAGTAGCTTACTTCAGGAGTCTGCAGTGCTGAGCTGACAGTGTCCAGCAGGTCCGTCATTATATAATATATACCTGTCCGGCTGCAGTAGTGATATATATATATATTTTTTATATCATTATCATCCAGTCTATATTAGCAGCAGACGCAGTACGGTAGTCCACGGCTGTAGCTACCTCTGTGTCGGCAGTCGCTCGTCCATCCATAATTGTATACCACCTACCCGTGGTGTTTTTTTTTTCTATCTTCTTGATACTAGTAGCTTACTTTAGGAGTCTGCAGTGCTGAGCTGACAGTGTCCAGCAGGTCCGTCATTATATAATATATACCTGTCCGGCTGCAGTAGTGATATATATATATATTTTTTATATCATTATCATCCAGTCTATATTAGCAGCAGACGCAGTACGGTAGTCCACGGCTGTAGCTACCTCTGTGTCGGCAGTCGCTAGTCCATCCATAATTGTATACCACCTACCTGTGGTGGTTTTTTTTTTTTCTATCTTCTTGATACTACTAGTAGCTTACTTTAGGAGTCTGCAGTGCTGAGCTGACAGTGTCCAGCAGGTCCGTCATTATATAATATATACCTGTCCGGCTGCAGTAGTGATATATATATATATTTTTTATATCATTATCATCCAGTCTATATTAGCAGCAGACGCAGTACGGTAGTCCACGGCTGTAGCTACCTCTGTGTCGGCAGTCGCTCGTCAATCCATAAGTATACTAGTATCCATCCATCTCCATTGTTTACCTGAGGTGCCTTTTAGTTGTGCCTATTAAAATATGGAGAACAAAAATGTTGAGGTTCCAAAAATAGGGAAAGATCAAGATCGACTTCCACCTCGTGCTGAAGCTGCTGCCACTAGTCATGGCCGAGACGATGAAATGCCAGCAACGTCGTCTGCTAAGGCCGATGCCCAATGTCATAGTACAGAGCATGTAAAATCCAAAACACCAAATATCAGTAAAAAAAGGACTCAAAAATCTAAAATCAAATTGTCGTCGGAGAAGCGTAAACTTGCCAATATGCCATTTACCACACGGAGTGGCAAGGAACGGCTGAGGCCCTGGCCTATGTTCATGGCTAGTGGTTCAGCTTCACATGAGGATGGAAGCACTCAGCCTCTCGCTAGAAAAATGAAAAGACTCAAGCTGGCAAAAGCACAGCAAAGAACTGTGCGTTCTTCGAAATCACAAATCCACAAGGAGAGTCCAATTGTGTCGTTTGCGATGCCTGACCTTCCCAACACTGGACGTGAAGAGCATGTGCCTTCCACCATTTGCACGCCCCCTGCAAGTGCTGGAAGGAGCACCCGCAGTCCAGTTCCTGATAGTCAGATTGAAGATGTCAGTGTTGAAGTACACCAGGATGAGGAGGATATGGGTGTTGCTGGCGCTGGGGAGGAAATTGACCAGGAGGATTCTGATGGTGAGGTGGTTTGTTTAAGTCAGGCACCCGGGGAGACACCTGTTGTCCGTGGGAGGAATAGGGCCATTGACATGCCTGGTGAAAATACCAAAAAAATCAGCTCTTCGGTGTGGAAGTATTTCAACAGAAATGCGGACAACATTTGTCAAGCCGTGTGTTGCCTTTGTCAAGCTGTAATAAGTAGGGGTAAGGACGTTAACCACCTCGGAACATCCTCCCTTATACGTCACCTGCAGCGCATTCATCATAAGTCAGTGACAAGTTCAAAAACTTTGGGCGACAGCGGAAGCAGTCCACTGACCAGTAAATCCCTTCCTCTTGTAACCAAGCTCACGCAAACCACCCCACCAACTCCCTCAGTGTCAATTTCCTCCTTCCCCAGGAATGCCAATAGTCCTGCAGGCCATGTCACTGGCAATTATGACGAGTCCTCTCCTGCCTGGGATTCCTCCGATGCATCCTTGCGTGTAACGCCTACTGCTGCTGGCGCTGCTGTTGTTGCTGCTGGGAGTCGATGGTCATCCCAGAGGGGAAGTCGTACTCGTAAGCCCACTTTTACTACTTCCACCAAGCAATTGACTGTCCAACAGTCCTTTGCGAGGAAGATGAAATATCACAGCAGTCATCCTGCTGCAAAGCGGATAACTGAGGCCTTGGCATCCTGGGCGGTGAGAAACATGGTTCCGGTATCCATCATTACTGCAGAGGCAACTAGAGACTTGTTGGAGGTACTGTGTCCCCGGTACCAAATACCATCTAGGTTCCATTTCTCTAGGCAGGCGATACCGAAAATGTACACAGACCTCAGAAAAAGACTCACCAGTGTCCTAAAAAATGCATTTGTACCCAATGTCCACTTAACCACGGACATGTGGACAAGTGGAGCAGGGAAGGCTCAGGACTATATGACTGTGACAGCCCACTGGGTAGATGTATGGACTCCCGCCGCAAGAACAGCAGCGGCGGCACCAGTAGCAGCATCTCGCAAACGCCAACTCTTTCCTAGGCAGGCTACGCTTTGTATCACCGCTTTCCAGAATACGCACACAGCTAAAAACCTCTTACGGCAACTGAGGAAGATCATCGCAGAATGGCTTACCCCAATTGGACTCTCCTGTGGATTTGTGGCATCGGACAACGCCAGCAATATTGTGTGTGCATTAAATCTGGGCAAATTCCAGCACGTCCCATGTTTTGCACATACCTTGAATTTGGTGGTGCAGAATTATTTAAAAAACGAGAGGGGCGTGCAAGAGATGCTGTCGGTGGCCAGAAGAATTGCGGGACACTTTCGGCGTACAGGCACCACGTACAGAAGACTGGAGCACCACCAAAAACGCCTGAACCTGCCCTGCCATCATCTGAAGCAAGAAGTGGTAACGAGGTGGAATTCAACCCTCTATATGCTTCAGAGGTTGGATGAGCAGCAAAAGGCCATTCAAGCCTATACAACTGAGCACGATATAGGAGGTGGAATGCACCTGTCTCAAGCGCAGTGGAGAATGATTTCAACGTTGTGCAAGGTTCTGCAACCTTTTGAACTTGCCACACGTGAAGTCAGTTCAGACACTGCCAGCCTGAGTCAGGTCATTCCCCTCATCAGGCTTTTGCAGAAGAAGCTGGAGACATTGAAGGAGGAGCTAACACAGAGCGATTCCGCTAGGCATGTGGGACTTGTGGATGGAGCCCTTAATTCGCTTAACAAGGATTCACGGGTGGTCAATCTGTTGAAATCAGAGCACTACATTTTGGCCACCGTGCTCGATCCTAGATTTAAAACCTACCTTGGATCTCTCTTTCCGGCAGACACAAGTCTGCTGGGGTTCAAAGAACTGCTGGTGACAAAATTGTCAAGTCAAGCGGAACGCGACCTGTCAACATCTCCTCCTTCACATTCTCCCGCAACTGGGGGTGCGAGGAAAAGGCTCAGAATTCCGAGCCCACCCGCTGGCGGTGATGCAGGGCAGTCTGGAGCGACTGCTGATGCTGACATCTGGTCCGGACTGAAGGACCTGACAACGATTACGGACATGTCGTCTACTGTCACTGCATATGATTCTCTCCCCATTGAAAGAATGGTGGAGGATTATATGAGTGACCGCATCCAAGTAGGCACGTCAGACAGTCCGTACTTATACTGGCAGGAAAAAGAGGCAATTTGGAGGCCCTTGCACAAACTGGCTTTATTCTACCTAAGTTGCCCTCCCACAAGTGTGTACTCCGAAAGAGTGTTTAGTGCCGCCGCTCACCTTGTCAGCAATCGGCGTACGAGGTTACATCCAGAAAATGTGGAGAAGATGATGTTCATTAAAATGAATTATAATCAATTCCTCCGTGGAGACATTGACCAGCAGCAATTGCCTCCACAAAGTAGTACACAGGGAGCTGAGATGGTGGATTCCAGTGGGGACGAATTGATAATCTGTGAGGAGGAGGATGTACACGGTGATATATCGGAGGATGATGATGAGGTGGACATCTTGCCTCTGTAGAGCCAGTTTGTGCAAGGAGAGATTAATTGCTTCTTTTTTGGTGGGGGTCCAAACCAACCCGTCATTTCAGTCACAGTCGTGTGGCAGACCCTGTCACTGAAATGATGGGTTGGTTAAAGTGTGCATGTCCTGTTTATACAACATAAGGGTGGGTGGGAGGGCCCAAGGACAATTCCATCTTGCACCTCTTTTTTCTTTCATTTTTCTTTGCGTCATGTGCTGTTTGGGGGGTGTTTTTTGGAAGGGCCATCCTGCGTGACACTGCAGTGCCACTCCTAGATGGGCCAGGTGTTTGTGTCGGCCACTAGGGTCGCTTAGCTTACTCACACAGCTACCTCATTGCGCCTCTTTTTTTCTTTGCGTCATGTGCTGTTTGGGGGGTGTTTTTTGGAAGGGCCATCCTGCGTGACACTGCAGTGCCACTCCTAGATGGGCCAGGTGTTTGTGTCGGCCACTTGGGTCGCTTAGCTTAGCCATCCAGCGACCTCGGTGCAAATTTTAGGACTAAAAATAATATTGTGAGGTGTGAGGTGTTCAGAATAGACTGAAAATGAGTGGAAATTATGGTTATTGAGGTTAATAATACTTTGGGATCAAAATGACCCCCAAATTCTATGATTTAAGCTGTTTTTTAGGGTTTTTTGAAAAAAACACCCGAATCCAAAACACACCCGAATCCGACAAAAAAAAATCGGTGAGGTTTTGCCAAAACGCGTTCGAACCCAAAACACGGCCGCGGAACCGAACCCAAAACCAAAACACAAAACCCGAAAAATTTCCGGTGCTCATCACTAATGCGCAGCCAGCAGCTCCCTCAGGGCATTTTGTAAGAAGAGTAGCTCTCCGTTGCTGCAGCAGGGCAGCAGCTTCACGGTCGCGATCGCGTACGCGATCACGGCTTTTAGCTGAGGCGGGGACAGCTGTGTCTCTGTCTCAGAAATAGAAAATTCGGCTCATCAGGGGGGGTTTCCAGGTACTCAGAAACCCCCCCTGTGTGCGCCAGTGCAGTGTAAAAATAAAGCAGCCAGTATTTACTCTGCACAGAAACAATATAACCCACCCAAATCTAACTCTCTCTGCAAATGTTATATCTGTCCCCCCCCCCGGCAGTGCACATGGGGGTCATTCCGAGTTGATCGCTCGCTAGCAGATTTTAGCAGCATTGCACACGCTATGCCGCCGCCCACTGGGGAGTGTATTTTAGCTTAGCAGAGGTGCGAACGCATGTGCAGCCGAGCTCTGCAAAAACAGTTTGTGCAGTTTCTGAGTAGATCTGAACCTATTCAGCGCTTGCGATCACTTCAGTCTATTTGTGTCCGGATTTGACATCATACACCCGCCCAGCGAACGCCCAGCCACGCCTGCATTTTTTCAGACACGCCTGCATTTTTGCAAACACTCCCTGAAAATGGTCAGTTGACACCCAGAAACGCCCCCTTCCTGTCAATCTTCTTGCGGCCGTCAGTGCGACTGAAAACTTCGCTAGAACCTGTGCACAACCACAATGGGCTTTGTACCCGTACGACGCGTGTGCGCATTGCGACCCATATGCATGCGCAGAAATGCCGCTTTTTAGCCTGATCGCTGCGCTGCGTCCAACGGCAGCTAGCGATCAACTCGGAATGATCCCCATGGTTTTGCCCATCTGCTAACAAGTTTGCTGCTACGATCAGGTCTGAATTACCCCCATAGATTCATTTACAAGACACGGGTACGTGTGGGAATAGCCAATAATGGGGGTAATTCCAAGTTGATCGCAGCAGGAAATTTTTTAGCAGTTGGGCAAAACCATGTGCACTGCAGGGGGGGCAGATATAACATTTGCAGAGAGAGTTAGATTTGGGTGGGTTATTTTGTTTCTGTGCAGAGTAAGTATTGTCTGCTTTATTTTTACATTGCAATTTAGATTTCAGTTTGAATACACCCCACCCAAATCATGATGTCACACGCAGCCGCTGCGACCCGGGCAGCGAAGAGGTTCTCCCGGCCAGCCGCAGGAGCTGTGCTGGCCGGGAGTTACTCCTGAAATGCAAAAGCATCGCCGCTGTGCGATGCTTTTGCATTTCTGTGGAGGGGATGGAGGGGGCGGCACTGACATGCGGGGCGGACTAGCCCTGTGCTGGGCGTCCCCCCGCATGTCTGAGTGCCTGATCGTAGCTGTGCTAAATTTAGCTCAGCTATGATCAACTCGGAATTACCCCCATAATGCCAATTTTGACTATACTTTAGTTACTAGATAGTACTTGCGCATCATGATCGCATCAGTATCGCAAGGTGTCTAATACCTTGAGATTTGTACTAACTTTTTCTTTGCGATTTTGCTATATAGTCAAAATCGCAAGGATAAATATCACCGTGTGTAGTGTGTGGGGTGCTATTAGAGCAGTATGACAGATTGGAGGGGGCAGTTATAGCAGTATAATAGACTGGAGGGGAGGGGGTGCAGTATGACAGATTGGAGGGGGCAGTTATAGCAGTATAACAGACTGGAGGGGAGGGGGTGCAGTATGACAGATTGGAGGGGGCAGCTATAGCAGTATAACAGACTAGAGGCGAGGGGGTGCTGTTAAAGCAGTATAACAGACTGGAGGGGAGGGGAGCTGTTAGAGCAGTATAACAGATTGGAGGGGAGGGGGAGCTGTTAGAGCAGTATAACAGACTGTAGAGGGCACTGTTATAACAGTATGACAGTCTGGGGGGGGGGGAGCTGTTTAGAGCAGTATTACAGACTTGAGGGGGAGCAGTTATAGCAGTTTGACAGGCTGGGGGAGCTGGTGCAGTTAGAGCCGTATGACAGACTGGGGGAGGGGGTGCTGTTAGAGCAGTAAGACAGGCTGGGGGAGGGGGAGCTGTTAGAGCAGTAAGACAGACTGGGGGAGGGGGAGCTGTTGGAGCAGTGTGACAGACTGGAGGGGACAGTTATAGCATACCTCCCAAATGTCCCGATTTTCGCGGGACAGTCCCGTTTTTTGAGGTCTGTCCCGCTGTCCCACCTGTGGGCCGCAGTGTCCCGCAGTAGGGGGGGGGCAGTTGGGAGTCTCTGTCTCTCGCTGCCCTGCTTAGCAGGGCAGCGGTGAATGGCCGCTGTGCGCATGCGCACTGCATCTATTCACTGGAGTCAGAGGGAGAAGGGGTATGTCAGCGGCTCACAGAGCGTTGGGCATGCCCCCTCAGTGATGAAAATGGGGCGTGGCTCGCGATCATGGGTCCTCCCACGAAGCCACGCCCTTTTCGTAGGCCACACCCCTTTTCCAGGAGTGCGCCCCCGGCTTCGCCGCGCGTGTGTCCCTCTTTGAAGAAATGAAAAGTTGGGAGGTATGTTATAGCAGTATTACAGACTGGAGGGGCACTGTTATAGCCATACTTGCCTACTCTCCCGGAATGGCCGGGAGGCTCCCGAAAATCGGGTGACCCCCCCGGCCCCACGGAAGAGCAGACAAGTCTCCCAGTTTTTAACTTACCCCCAGCCCGGCCGCCCATTTTGAGAGTAAAGTGGGCGGTCCGGACAGTAGATGACGCGATTCTTGTTGAATCGCGTCATCATAGTCACGCCCCCTGCTATAAAATGCCGGTTATAGCGGCATTACCGAGCGGGGGGCGTGGCTCAATGGTGTGACCCCACCCTCGTTCCGCCTCTGTCCCTCCTCCACCCCACCCCATTCCGCCTCCTCCCCGCCCACTCCTCTCGTCATTTTCCTGCCCAGCCCCTCCATTGAGCCGTCCTGGCAGCTCTCTCCCGGAGAGAGCTGCCAAAAAGTAGGCAAGTATGGTTATAGCATTATGACAGACTGGGGGAGGGGGTGCTGTTAGAGCAGCATGACAGACTGGAGGGGGCACTGTTATAACAGAATGACAGACTGGAGGGGAGGGGGAGCTGTTAGAGCAGCATGACAGACTGGAGGGGGCACTGCTATAGCAGAATGACAGACTGGAGGGGAGGGGGAGCTGTTAGAGCAGTATGACAGACGGGGGGGGGGGGGATGCTGTTAGATCAGTATGACAGACTGGGAGGGGAGCAGTTAGAGCAGTATGACAGACTGGAGGGGGAGCTGTTAGAGAAGTTTGACAGACGGGGGGGGGGGGGGGGGAATGTATGACAAACTAAAGGGGCAGAGAGCTGTTAGAGCAGCATGTAAGACTGGAGAAGAGGGGGAGCTGTTGCAGCAGTATGACAGACTTTGGAACCATGTCAAAAACAAAGTAATAAACAGTTGGCAGAGTGACAACCAGCACCATCAGGGTGCATCCGGCAAACATTCCCTAGGAAACTGGATAGGTACACAAGAAAACTAACATGCACCTCAGATACAGTATTGTGGGGGACTCTGACTGGCCAACTGCTGTAGGACTACAAAGCCCAGTATGTCAGTCAGGACATACGGCCAATTAAAAAGGAGGAGTACCAACTTTCTGGGGAGGGGACACACACAATGTGGGTTATCCTGGCTGCAGAGAGGAGTCCCTAGGACTGGCTGGTGTTATATACCTGTTATAAGCCATGCAATAACTGTATCACACACACTGGGGGGAGGACTTTAACTTGCCCACTGCTGTAGGTCTACAAAGCCCTGCATGCATGTTGGACCTAGGACCACCCTTTGGGAGGTAGCAGCTGTCCTGGCATATAGAGACCTCACCTCAGTGCCCAGACTAATTATCGGCTTCTGCTGCTTCCTCTCACCCTTTCCTCCAGGGCCGGGGGAAGACATAGTTTACACAGGCACAGATGTGTGTGAACGACCACCCCTGCCCCATTCATAAGTGTTCTAGTTGCCGGGGTGGGGAGGGTGGGGGGGGGTGGTTGGTTTCCCAGGACTCCACATTGGTGGTACTGGGGATCGGGGACCTGAAGCAAGGGTTCTGGGACCCAGCAGTAGGTAGCCCTTTAGGGCCCTGCCCTCCTCTGGTAAAACTGCATGCAGGAAGGGGGAGGCGCTGGGGAACAGGTCAAGGGCAGACATGGCTTACACAGGCACAAGAGTGTGTGAGCGGCCATGGACCAGCGCTTGGGAAATGAAAAGGGACATCTGGAGAGTCCATGGTCACCGCCTCTGCCCCATTCATTAGCATTCTAGTTGCCAGGGAGGGGGGAGTTTCATTGGTGGTGATGGGGAGCGGGTACCTGCAATTAAGGTTCTTGGACCCAGCAAAAGGTAGCCCCGTAGGGCTGAGAGGAAGGAGGGGAGGCAGAGTTCCCATCTCTGTGCCCTCTCGGATTCTGCACCCATGGCGCATGCCCCCTCAGCCCCCCTCTAGTTGCGGTCATGGTATGACAGACTGAAGGGGGAGCTTTTAGAGCAGTATGACAGACTGGAGGGTAGGGGGAACTGTTAAAGCAGTATGATAGACTGGGGGGTTGCTGTTAGAGCAGTATGGCAGACTGGGGGGATCTGTTAGACAGACTCGGGTAGGGGAGGGAGCAGCCTTTAAGTCACTTGAAATAGTGGCTATTAGATCCCTTTCCTCCTCAGTAGTTTCCATTATAGTGCCGTTGATACTATAATTAGCCTTTGGGTTTTTGAGACCCAAGTGCATGATTTTGCTTTTATTAGTATTCAACTGTAGTTACCACGTTCTTGACCATTCCTTAAATCTACGTAGATCATCAATCATTTGTTTTACCTCTCCTGGTGAGTCTACCATGTTGCATATATTTGTGTAATCTGCAAAAAGGCATACTTTCCCTTCAATATCATTTGCAATGTCACCAACATAGATATAAAGAGCGCTGGTCCAAGTACAGATCCCTGGAGTACTCCACTGGTAACATTTGCACTTCATTTACTCCAACTGTCTGTTTCCTATCTTGCAACCAGGTTCTTATCCATTCTACTGTTTTATAATCCAATCCCATGCTTTTGAGTTTATTTAGCAGTCTGCGCTGTGGGACCATGTCAAATGCTTTACTAAAGTATGCTATATCTATCCCCCCCCCCTCCCCGATCTATTATCGTAGTCACCATGTCAAAAAAGTCAAGAAGATTTATTTGGCATGATCTCCCCCCAGTAAATCCATGCTGTTTGGTATCCTGAATTGTTGAATTTAAGATATCTCACAAATCGTTCTTTTAATAGTGTATCCATTACTTTCCCTGCTACTAGTGTAAGGCTTACTGGTCTGTAGTTACTTGCTTCTTCCTTGCTTCCACTTTTGTGCAGTGGTATTATATTCGTTCTTTTCCAGTCCTCTGGAATTGCTGCTGTAGCTAGTTACTTGTTGAATAATTCTGTTATTGGTGCTACCAGCACATCTTTAAGCTCCTTTAGTATCCTTGGATGTATGCCATCTGGCCTTATTGATTTATCCACTTTAAGTTTTGAGAGTTCTGTTAGGGCCTTCTCCTCTGTAAATAAACTTTCATCCACCTTATTTTTATGACTGTCCTTGCAACGTAACTGTGGCCCCTTCACCTTCTGTAGTGAATACTGAGCAAATATAATTATTCAGATGATTTGATATTTTTTTTCTCCCTCCACCAAGCTCTCACTCTCTGTCTTAAGTCTTCTAATTCCTCCATTTGATTTTCTCCTTTCACTTATATAATCGAAAAAAGATTCCCTTTATCAACTGAGCAAGTTTCTCCTCAGTGTCTTCCTTTGCATGCCTGATCAGCTTCTTAGCCTCCTTCCGTCTGGCAAGATACACCTCATTATCATCATTATTTTGAGTCTTTCTGACACACAAGGGATCCGGGCCAGCTAGGAAGTGCAGAAGTACCTATACGCTCAGGGGCTTAGCTAGAACTTTCTGGGTTCCGTAACAACATATTCAAGGGGACCATGTCCCAATGCTTCTAGAGAAACATAGGTTTCTGCCTCATGGTAGTGAAAGAGTTAATATTATGCCCATTCCTATTGTAATGTCCTGGCTAATTGTATGCTCTTTATTAGTGCCCTAGTTAATATTATGGCTAATAATAACGCCCTTATTCATTTGATGAACCATAGTCATACTTGCCTACTTTTGAAAACTAGTTTTGGGGAGATTAGCCAGTATTAGAATGTGCCGCGCGAAGTTGAGGGGGCGTATCATGCTCTGCCCAAAGGGCATGTCTAACTCCACCTATGGGCATATCTATTGCCAGTCATGGGTTTGTACTGCCGTGACAGGTGAAACCTATGGTGCTAAAATGAAGACATGGGTTTTAATGAACTTACCAGAGCAGCGTCAGGCTCTGAACTTGGAGTGTCCAGCAGGATGCGTGAGAGAAGGGAACTGTGCCCCTTACCCATACAGTGCCCTGCATGCGCCCCTCACACCCACATAGTGCCCAGCATACACACAAGCCCCATACCCATACAGTGTACAGCATGTACCTCTTATACCCACACAGTGTCCAGCATACACTCCCCATACCCAAAGACAGTGCCCAGCATACACCCCCTATACAGTGCCCAGCATACACCCTCCCATACCCACAAAGTTCCCAGCACTCCCCCATTTCATAGAGTACCCAGCATACACTCTCCAATACCTATACAGTGCCCAGCTTACATCGCCCTCCCCCCATACCCATACAGTGCCCTGCATACACCCTCATATTCATAGAGTTCCCAGCATACACCTTCCCATGCCCATACAGTGCCCAACATGAACCCCCACTAAAACCCACACAGTGCGCAGCATACTCCCCGTACCCATACCCACACAGTGCCCAGCATAACCCCCTCATAACGTGCCCAGCATGCACCCCCCAAACCCACACAGTTCCCAGCATACACCCTCCATACCCATAGTGACAGACAAACATACATAACAGTGCTGCAATACTCAGCTATATAGTACGTGTAGCACAGAATACACAGCCATAGCCATAGCCCCTGAAGAGCAGCAGAGAGCAGGGATAGCTTGAAGGTAGAGATGGGTAGCTCAGTATCGAGCCGGCTCTACTAAATGAGCCGAATGAGCCGTTTAAAGTGAGCGGCAGTTCTTCCTGACAGACTGTGATGAAGAACTGACTCGCTCCAGGAACAGAGCCGGCGCTGTGCGTGCCCGATGCCCGCCCCCTTCTCTCTCTACATGGTGGCCGTTCCCTCCCCCAGGAGCAGCCACCAATGTAATTGGGTCCAGAATAATTGACTGTATAATGTTATGGTTGTTGGTTCTGTCAGACAGGATGGCAGATTTAAAAAATAGTCCCCAAACAGCACATGATGCAAAGAAAAAAAGAGGTGCAATGAGGTAGCTGTGTGACTAAGCTAAGCGACCCAAGTGGCCGACACAAACACCTGGCCCATCTAGGTGTGGCACTGCAGTGTCAGACAGGATGGCACTTCAAAAAATAGTCCCCAAGCAGCACATGATGCAAAGAAAAAAAGAGGTGCAATGAGGTAGCTGTGTGGCTAAGCTAAGCAACCCAAGTGGCCGACACAAACACCTGGCCCATCTAGGAGTGGCACTGCAGTGTCAGACAGGATGGCAGATTTAAAAAATAGTCCCCAAACAGCACATGATGCAAAGAAAAAAAGAGGTGCAATGAGGTAGCTGTGTGACTAAGCTAAGCAACCCAAGTGGCCGACACAAACACCTGGCCCATCTAGGAGTGGCACTGCAGTGTCAGACAGGATGGCACTTCAAAAAAATAGTCCCCAAACAGCACATGATGCAAAGAAAAAAAGAGGTGCAATGAGTTAGCTGTGTGGCTAAGCTAAGCGACCCAAGTGGCCGACACAAACACCTGACCCATCTAGGAGTGGCACTGCAGTGTCAGACTGGATGGCAGATTTAAAAAATAGTCCCCAAACAGCACATGATGCAAAGAAAAAAAGAGGTGCAATGAGGTAGCTGTGTGACTAAGCTAAGCGACCCAAGTGGCCGACACAAACACCTGGCCCATCTAGGAGTGGCACTGCAGTGTCAGACAGGATGGCACTTAAAAAAATAGTCCCCAAACAGCACATGATGCAAAGAAAAAAAGAGGTGCAATGAGGTAGCTGTGTGACTAAGCTAAGCGACCCAAGTGGCCGACACAAACACCTGGCCCATCTAGGAGTGGCACTGCAGTGTCAGACAGGATGGCACTTCAAAAAATAGTCCCCAAACAGCACATGATGCAAAGAAAAAAAGAGGTGTAATGAGTTAGCTGTGTGGCTAAGCTAAGCGACCCAAGTGGCCGACACAAACACCTGGCCCATCTAGGAGTGGCACTGCAGTGTCAGACTGGATGGCAGATTTAAAAAATAGTCCCCAAACAGCACATGATGCAAAGAAAAAAAGAGGTGCAATGAGGTAGCTGTGTGACTAAGCTAAGCGACCCAAGTGGCCGACACAAACACCTGGCCCATCTAGGAGTGGCACTGCAGTGTCAGACAGGATGGCACTTAAAAAAATAGTCCCCAAACAGCACATGATGCAAAGACAAAAAAGAGTTGCAATGAGGTAGCTGTGTGGCTAAGCTAAGCGACCCAAGTGGCCGACACAAACACCTGGCCCATCTAGGAGTGGCACTGCAGTGTTAGACAGGATGGCAGATTTAAAAAATAGTCCCCAAACAGCACATGATGCAAAGAAAAAAAGAGGTGCAATGAGTTAGCTGTGTGGCTAAGCTAAGCGACCCAAGTGGCTGACACAAACACCTGGCCCATTTAGGAGTGGCACTGCAGTTTTCTAGCGAGAGGATGAGTGCTTCCATCCTCATGTGAATCTGAACCACTAGCCATGAACATAGGCCAGGGCCTTAGCCGTTTCTTGCCACTCCGTGTTGTAAATGGCATATTGGCAAGTTTACGCTTCTCATCAGACGCTTTTAATTTTGATTTTTGGGTCATTTTACTGAACTTTTGTAGTATACTTGATGACACAGAGGTAGGTAGAGCAGTGGACTACTGTACCGTACTGCTATATATATACTGGTGGTCACAGCAACATTCTGCACTGTCCCCTCCTACTGTATACTGCGCACAACTAAAATGCAGCACAGGTATGGATGCATAGTATACTTGACGACACAGAGGTAGGTAGAGCAGTGGACTACTCTACCGTACTGCTATATATATACTGGTGGTCACAGCAACATTCTGCACTGTCCCCTCCTACTATATACTGCGCACAACTAAAATGCAGCACAGGTATGGATGCATAGTATACTTGACAACACAGAGGTAGAGCAGTGGACTACTGTACCGTACTGCTATATACTGGTGGTCCCAGCAACATTCTGCACTGTCCCCTCCTACTATATACTGCGCACAACTAAAATGCAGCACAGGTATGGATGCATAGTATACTTGCTGACACAGAGGTAGGTAGAGCAGTGGACTACTGTACCGTACTGCTATATACTGGTGGGCACAGCAACATTCTGCACTGTCCCCTCCTACTATATACTGCGCACAACTAAAATGCAGCACAGGTATGGATGCATAGTATACTTGATGACACAGAGGTAGGTAGAGCAGTGGACTACTGTACCGTAATGCTATATATATACTGGTGGTCACAGCAACATTCTGCACTGTCCTCCTACTATATACTACAATGCAGCACAGATATGGAGCGTTTTCAGGCAGAGAACGTAGATATTTTCAGCACACTGAGCACAGATATTTGCAAGCACACTGAGCACAGATATTTGCAGCACACTGAGCAGATATTTGCAGCACACTGAACACAGAAACTGAGAGAACGCTGCACGTCCTCTCGCTATCATCTCCAATGCACGAGTGAAAATGGCGGCGACGCGCGGCTCCTTATATAGAATACGAATCTCGCGAGAATCCGACAGCGGGATGATGACATTCGGGCGCGCTCGGGTTAACCGAGCAAGGCGGGAGGATCCGAGGCTGCCTCGGAACCGTGTAAAATGGGTGAAGTTCGGGGGGGTTCGGATCCCGAGGAACCGAACCCGCTCATCACTACTTTTTACACATTACGGCAGACAGCAACCCCCTTTTTACACATTACGGCAGACAGCGTCCCCCTTTTTACACATTACGGCAGCCAGTCCCCCTTTTTACATATTACGGCAGAAGTGTCCCCCTTTTTACACATTGCGGCAGCCAGTCCCCCTTTTTACACATTACGGCAGACAGCATCCCCCTTTTTACACATTGCAGCAGCCAGTCCCCCTTTTTACACATTACGGCAGACAGCATCCCCCTTTTTACACATTACGGCAGACAGCATCCCCCTTTTTACACATTGCGGCAGCCAGTCCCCCTTTTTACACATTGCGGCAGAAAGGATAGAGAAAGAAAGAGAGAGAGAGATACTTACCATCTCCCCGCTGGCTGTCAGGCTCCTCGTGCTGGCAGCTCCCTCGGTGCAGGCAGGGGAGAAGGAGGTGGAGGGAGGGGGACTGGAGCCGCAGCAGCACTATGTAATTAGTAGTAGCGCCGCTGCAGCAGTCCCCTCTCCTTCCGTATTGGCTGCCCTGCGCCGCTGTGAATGCTGGGATGAAAGAACCGCATCCCAGCATTCACAGCAGCGCCGGGCAGCCAATACGGAAGGAGAGGGGGCAGCTGCAGCGGCGCTACTACCAATTACATAGCGCTGCTGCGGCTCCAGTCCCCCTCCCTCCACCTCCTTCTCCGCTGCCCGGTGCTGCTCTCCCCTCTCCAGCGCAGCGCACGGCACACAGCAGAGGCGGCATGTAATGAGTCAATTTGACTCATTACATGCTGCTGGCCGTTGTGCCCTCAGGGCAACTGCGCTGTGTGCCAGGCACACCTGGCACACATGTAGTTACGGCGCTGCATTAGACTATACAGTATATTATATAGTCTGTTTGTTGGAAACTGCCTCCAAGTCTGCCAGGCCCAGCCGGACCCGTTTTTTTTAAATTACTTGGACTTCTTGGCACTGAGGGGTACATTTACTAAAGGTTGATTTTGTTTTTTTTGGTCGTTTTGCTGTCATTTTGGAAACTGACCATTCACTATAGTGAAAATCAGCAGCAAAATGACTAAAAACCAATCTTTAGAACATCAAACAAACTATCGATATTTTAAGCTACAGATTCTCTCATGGACAGTTTTAAATTTGACCAAACAGTAGACCTGGTCATTGAATTCCTAGGGAAGTGACTCCCCCCCCACCCCCACCCCCCCAAAAAAAAAAAAAAAAAGAAAGAAAGAAAGAAAAGGAGTACCCCCTCTGCAGGGACAACGAGCCCTAAACTAAAAAAACTAAAAGCCCGTGGCTATTCCCTGCACCCCTGGAGGTAATTAAAAACATCCAGCCACAAATCCCTCTGTTTCCAATTTATTCAAACATCCTGGAATCAGGTCCTCTACGTTTCACATAGGCATCCACAATCTTAAGCCATGAAGTTACCCTCTACAGAGCAGCAACAAAGGTGACAGGGTCACTCTTGGTTACTGCCCTTAGATTGCATGGGGAAACTTTGGCTAAGAGCGAGGTCCCCTGCTCTTAGCCAATCAGTGTTTCCTCATTCGTTTCTATGGACAGTGACCATGAGTGATCCTGTCACTTTTTGCTGTGGCCCTGCAAAGGGAAAATTCAGTGTTTTTTGTTTTGCCAAGACCTGTGGATGTCTACCACGATCAAAGAGGACCTATACACATCGGTAACCATCTGTTTTGGTCTAGAAACAAAACTGACGGTTATGCCCCTGGCAAAAACATGGCTCTATCACAGGTTTATCAACATGGATGTAACCCGGGTCCCAGCTCAAATTACCTTTTCACACTTCACCGCAGACCCGGGTTTGGCCTGGGTCGACCCCTTTCACACATAAGCCATCTCTGCCCTGGCATTCAGTGTGAGGTCATCTATAGGGGACGCTTTAGTGCTATCCTCTACCGCTGATGAGGTAATCTGTAACAGCCCCAGGCAGTCACAAAACAGCCACTTAGCTCTTTCTCTGTGTGACCCGGCTCTAGAAACCGAGTTGCGCCATTCAGACATAAGCCGGGACACTGGCCCGGGTTGCAAGCCCCGGAAATAAACCAGGTCAATTGCAGGGTCATAGACCCAGGATTGTCAAACCGGGTCTAATCCTTTCAGACATAAGCAGAACTCGGGTCGACTCGGTGTGCTCTAACAATTTCCCGGGTTTTTGGATATGTCTGAAACAGGTATACAGTAGTTACACATTATGTTATATTTTTTAGTGGAACCGAGTATCGCCATGATTTTTATTGCCAGCGGAACGGCCCGCTATCAGCAGCACACACTAATCAAACAAACAAAAGATCTTTCTTGCGCTTATACTAGATAGCAGCCTTTAATCCCACAAAAGAAACCTTTACCGTGGTTTCAACATAGCACAAAACACAGAAAGTGTGAGAAAAAGTGGCGCAACTAGACACTTCTAGAGACGTTGATAAGAATTGCTTACACACTAGTGGTGTTAAATGCAAATGGATAACGATACACCTTCCATATATGTGGATACTATAAAAATAAGAGGACACAGAACATAGTGTAATCCAATAAAATCAGATGGTGTTTCTTTTATTCGTTACTGGTCCCACTCACATGGCAGGGACGTGAGTCGGCGGGACCCGAAGAGCGGCAAGATTGCTTATTGGAGCCCGTGCGTCCTGTATCTCCGTGAAGTGGAAGCAGTTATATACAAAGTATATGGTTTCTACATGCAAATATACCATCTATGCCATGTGAGTGGGACCAGTAACGAATAAAAGAAACACCATCTGATTTTATTGGATTACACTATGTTCTGTGTCCTCTTATTTTTATAGTATCCACATATATGGAAGGTGTATGGTTATCCATTTGCATTTAACACCACTAGTGTGTAAGCAATTCTTATCAACGTCTCTAGAAGTGTCCAGCAGCACACACTAAGCAATTTTTTTTTTAATGTTACCACTTTTCTGTCACACCACACTGAATTTGCATATGTCCCCTAGAAGGAGCATGAGGTAAATAGGATAAACGGGAGGAAATATGGGCAGTTTATCAAGAATGCCATACACTGCATGATATTGGGACCTTATGACCAGGCTGACTGATCAGATAATTGAAGCTGAGAGTTTCTGGAGGTTTTTGGACTTTTTTCAGCATGTGGGCAAAGCACTCATGCCTACACACTGCACAATCAAAAACATCCTGATCACCCGAATACTGGCAAAACGGGCCAATAATTGTATGGTGTGTACAGTAGGTACCTTGAGTCTGTCAAGTAATAATTATTAATTGTCAAACCGCTAACTACTGTGCAAACCACTCAAGAATGAATATAACCTGGACAAATCTTCCCTTGCAGTAATGGAGAAATATATATATATATATTATTTTATTTTAACTTGTTCTTGGGTCTTTGTCTCCAATCATTTATATTAAATCCTATTTTGCGTTTATGCTTATAACTCTAATTTATAATTATCTAAGAATTCCACCACCAAAGAGAAAATGTCACTTATCTGATAAATTGCATAATGACTTTTCTTTATTAAGTTATTTAAAGAGAACGACAATGAAACTGTTTTATGCCAATGGGCCTGATTCAGGTTCAGACGCTAGTGTAGAGCATGCAGCAAAGTACTAATATTCTGTACTTTGCCCATGCACCAGACCCATACAGCGCATTTGCAGTATGTATGGGCCTGCGGCGTCGGACGCAGATTGGCAGCAGATTATCAGTCTACTGCCATTTGGGGCAGGGAGGGGTGGTGATGGCCTCGGTATCCCAAAATGGAGGTGTGTCGCTGCCCTTGGTGGGAAGAGACGAGGCCCAGATCTCCATCGGAAAGAGACATTTCCTGGCCTCTTTGTTGTATATGGGGTGACCGGCCTGTGCAACTCCATGTGTCACACAGCCGGCCCATGGGGTTGCAGGCCATCCTAATTCAGATCCTAATTCACCCACTCTGTGGAATGCCCTCCCACGCACAATAAGACTCACCTCTAGTCTCCAAACCTTTAAACGTTCCCTGAAAACTCACCTCTTCAGACAAGCCTATCAAATTCCAGACCCACCCACATATTCTTCAGTGCTTCCCTATCTAATTACATCCTCTCTGTACAGTACATATAACCTCACATATCTTGTCTTTCTTTACTCTCACACCCTCCTGACCCTTGGCCAATATTGCTGGGTGATCATATCATACAACCCATTAAGAACCTAGCAATCTGGTGGACCATTATGCAATAGTTAATAGATTATAAGCTTGTGAGCAGGGCCTTCCTACCTCTATGTCTGTCTGTTGCTCCCCAGTTTTGTTCTATTACTGTTGTTCTAATTGTAAAGCGCAACGGAATATGCAGGACGGATGCAGAACGTCTGAAGCAGAAGAGCTAAAGATGTCTATTGATTGACAGTTTCCCAGACGCCTCCTGCTGCATTACCATATCTATGCGTCACTGCTGCTTCCAAATAAGCACACTCCAGCCACATCTCAATCAGGCCCCCTGTGCAGTACTGTGCTAATAGCCATGCCGGCATGTCTGACATTACAGCCCATGTTAAATTAAGGAAGCACAAACTGGCATCTCTGGCTTCTGTCATTTCCGGGAAGGCGACCAGTTTTTTTGACATCTATGAAATCGACTGAGTCTCCTACACACAATACTAAAATAAGGTCCAGAGAACTTTATCATCTACATCATACAGTAAAGTGAGTGTTTACAAATATACTTTTATTGGTTCATTAGATACAATTTTGTCATGAAAATGCAATTAGCCTAAATTGTGAACTTTAAATGTGCTTCAAATGTCTAAACGTCACTCAATTCTATGCACAGCCTGCCTGTATTTTGCCTTCACGGCAATATAATTCTCATAGGGATGGTATTGGGATTCCCAGAGATTGGGATGCTGGCAGTCAGAATACCAACAGTGGCATCCAGATGGGCAGAATCACAACACCTGGTAGGTAAGTAGCCTAACACCCCCCCCCCAGTACTCCCATTACCCTCCTTTCCCGCAGACTGACCCTATCCCTCCCCCTGCAGCTTAACCCTCCCGGGTGGTGCCTAACTCTAACCCTCCCTCCCCAGAGCCTAACCCTCCCTTCTTAGTGCCTAAGCCTAACCCTCCCTCCCCACAGTCTGACCCTAACCTTCCCCCCGCAACCTAACCCTCACCCTCCATCCACTGCTAAACCTAACCTCCACCCCAACCCCCTGCAGCCTAACCCTCCCTGGCATACTTATGTTCGGCATGATCTAATTGGCTTGAATTCCGGGCATCAGCATTGTGGTCGATGCCAGGATCCCCGTGTCAGTCTTGTGACCAATGTCGGGAATCTGGCATCGGTATTCCGACTGCCGGCATCCCGAACGCTGTGATGCTGACCGGATCCCTTCCCATATTAATGGGGTTATATAACAGGAAGCAGTGCGGGAAGACTGCGCCAGCAAGATCTGACGTATTTCATCATTAATGTAGGTTTGTTTTTTAAACAGAGCAACGCTACCCACAAACAGAATATCAAACAAAAAAGCTAAAAAGTAGTTTTACTTTTATAAAGCATATTATAAATTTTTTATACCAACTTGGACTCCATTAAATACATTTCAATGAGGCAACAAGAAAACCACTTACAAACTGTATAGTTATTCAATATGTCTCTTTGCTAGCCCTAATCTGTCACTTAATGCTTGCAGAAGAGATCTTGGTGCTTCATCATTTGGCGTTTAGTTTACCATTGTTCTCTTCCAAGGGCCTGAGAAACAAGCAAAATTTAAATGAATATACAGCAAATCTCAATGACATATCTCAGTTTTCAGATTCTCACAGTTGAGTGGAACCGTTTTGCGTACATTACACACAAACAATTTGTTGGGTGGGTGTGGTTTATCCTTTAATAGTGTACCCAGGGCTGCCGCGTGAAATCACAAGTGCAGGCAGCATAGGAGGGTTGTGAACGCTTGGACCAATAGGAAACCATTCCAACCATAATCTGCCACTTCCGAGCTAACAGGGGAAGCCCAGATATTTTTTTACCAACTCCAACCCACTCTGGATGCTCCTGGGTGTACCACAGCTGAGACTAATAACAGAACTAAAGTAATAAGAAATAGGGAATGGGCTGCCTATAATGGGCGACAACCTATAATTGTTCAATGTATCTTCTATACTTACAGAATCACCGGCGGAGTTCATGAATCCCTGAAAACAGCTTTTAAATATTGGCCAATTTATTAGTCATAAAATAAGGAGCGTTATATCAGGGCCGTCTTTTCATATGGGCTCTTACCCAAGGGCCCCAAGAGTAAAAGGGCCCTAGGCTGATAGCTGAGGGTCCCCTCTTTACAGAGGTACCAGATTTTTGAAAATCGGCCCTGAGGAACCGGAGATATCCGACTTGAAAGCAGTGGTCCCCATCCAAGCCTGTTAATTGCTCTTCCCAGCCAGATATCTTGAGTTCTGTCTGACTTAAAGTTTTTCTGAGGATATAGTCCAAAAGCTGGGACTCTCCTCTTTCGGTGGACACTGACAGCTTGTCTCTACTATGGTCAGAACCAGAGATATCAGCTTTCAAGCAGCTGGTCCCTGCTCCAGCTCCACATTCCTAATATGCAGTTTTATATATTCATTGATGGATTGCTCTGGCTCCTGAGCTCTGATCCCCAAGTCCTCAGTACCTCCTGAAAGGTGGATCTCTCTAGTTTTTTTCCCCCATTAAAGCTAAGAAATCTATTTCCATGAACTGGAGATTTCTGCAGTAAAGCAATCTGCCCTCCCACCAGAAAATTATGAATATTAAGCCCACTCCACTATTGACCCCTCCCCTGTGTACTAAACACCCCCTACCACCCTGGAAGTCACGTACCGGGGCCCCTTCATTCAGCGCAATGTCCCCTTCTAGAGTTTAGTGTTCTCCTTCCTGCCCCATCTGTGCATTAAAGGAGTAATTAGCAGAAATTATTTCTCCAGGTCCTACATGCTGAGCGGAAGATAGAACCCCCCCTACTGCCCACAGGACATAAAGCTGCCGCTGATAGCACCCCCCACCCCTACCGTTGTTGGGTGGGTAGTAGGCCCAGTGCATTTCTGTGCCCAGGGGCCTACACTGCTGTTAAGACGGCCCTGCATTATATATCAAATAGAATCAGTCATTAAGAACTATATAGATGCATATTAATCCTTGTATATTGAATCAGCCTTGACGTGTTCCTCGTGCAGTTCACATGGCAGGAGTATGACCTGTGAATGAGCTATGTACT